>NW_006160107.1:10746-14161 GCF_000334495.1 Tupaia belangeri chinensis | reverse complement strand
AAAAAAAAAAAAAAAAAAAAGAGAGAATGCTTGGGATAGCACACCCATTGGTGCTAGGGCCAGGAGATCTAAAAATGTTCTAGAGTTAGTCAGTCTGGCATGGTGTACCAAGTTAGTTGCTTGAAACTCAAATTTTAGTAGAGAATTTGTTCCTTTTTTTTTTTTTTTGAGTAGAGAATTTCTTTAAGAGGCAGTGCAGCAGAGCAGTAAAACTAGACTCATACCAGATAGCCCAGCTTCTATTCCTGGCTTTGCAGCATTTAAGCTGCATAACCAGGGCTCTGCAATTAAACAAGGAGCATTGGAGTCACTTGGCAGCTTGTTAGACTGCAAAATCTCAGCGCTCACCTTGGCTGACTCAGAATCTGCATTTTGCAATCCCTGAGTAATTCATAGTCACATTTGCAATGGGTTCTGGATGCACTGCCCCATTCCCCCAGAGGAATTAACAAATGTATTGCTCAAGGGGTTGTGGACATTGCCCTTCTCTGGAAAGAGCCCTTCCTCAGTGTCATGTCCTCTTTCAAAGGCAGCCTCTGTCCACTGACTGGTCAGTGTGGAATCTGGTCCCTCACCCAACTTGGATCCACTCTGCAGTACCATCTCAGCTTCAGAGCTCTGATGTTGACGAAGGCTATGGTTAACACTGCATTTGGCCCAAATGCTCTGTCTACCCAATGTCACTTTCTTCTTTTCTCTTCTGCAATTGTTGATCCTAAAAACACTTCTTACTAATTTTTCCAAACACTAATCTCCATATCAAGATCTGTTTTCTGGAGAACCCAATCTGCAACAACACTGATACTTGAGAAACTCAAACTTCAGCTGTGTAAATTAATCTCTGACTCTTTAGTTTTGTCATTTATAAGTGGGGATTACAACAGTATCCTCTAAATTGTTTGTTGTGATGATTAAATTGCCTAGTTTTATTTATTTATTTATTTATGTATTTATTTATTTTTATATTCAATCACTGTGTGTCATTACAGCATACCAAATGAACTTTCCCATCCTGAATACACTGCATATTTGTTTAATCAAAGGTATTACCATATATATTATCATCAACAGATAATTTTCCACTTTCATGTCCCTTACATGTTATTTCTTTTTCTCCTTGATTCCCTCTCACTCTCCACTATTCCCTACCCTCCACCCTCACACACACTGTCTCTAGTTTCCACAGTTCTTCTTTATGCCTTTATACCTTCCAGTCTTCCAGTTTCTGTCATAGAGTGCAGACATTCAGTATATGTTAAGTGGGAACATATAATGCCTCTCTTTCATAGTCTGGCTTGCTTCACATAGCAGTAAACCTTCCATATTCAGCCACTTTCTATCATATGTCAAGGTCTCATTGTTTTTTGTGGCTGAGTAGTATTCTGTAGTGTATATATGGCACACTTTTTTAATTCATTGATCTGTTTGTGGACATTTGGGTTGGTTCCATGTCTTATCAACCGTGAATAATACCACAATAAACATGGTTGTGCAAGTGTTTTTCAGACTGAGTGCTTTCCTATCCTTTGGGTAGATACCCAGGAGTGGAATTGCCGGATCACACAGTAGTTCTATCTGTAGGTCTTTAAGGAAACTCCATCTCATTCTCCACAGTTACTGTACTAATTTACATTCATACTTGTGAAGTTCTTAGAGTACTGACTGGCTCATGCAGTGTTAGATAAGTGTTAGTCATCACTATCTAGTGAGTCTAAGGATAAAAAATCTTATTAATATTTCATTCTCAGCTACCTTGTTTGAAAAATCACTACTGCTGGCCCAGCTGAATAGTGCACACTGGTAGATGCTGCTACTTGGCACACTGAGGCCACAGCGGAGACCTGTATTCAATTTCTAGTCTACCCTAAAAGCTAGGTGAGGAACTTAGGCAGGAGGATCACAATATTCAAGACCTTGAATAAAGAAAAGAAAACAAAACAAAAGCAAAACCAACTCATATGCAACAATTAGGATGAGTTGGAGAATAATCTATTTACTTATGTATTCAGTCATTTTGCAAGGCCTCATAGAAAGGTAGTATAGATACACATACACTAACGTTTATCTGAGTTAGGATCAAGAATATTGAGCTGATTAAAGCAAGTAGGTTGCACTGTCTTCAGAACACAGACAGTGGACATTTTATTTCCCTTTAGGCAGAGAACAGTGTAAAGCAGAGAAGTGCTACAGTATATAGAAAGAAAGAGATTGACAATAAGACAAGATAAATAGGTGAATGTTGGACTATATAGGGTGAAATAAGAAGCCAGAGCCAAAGAAGCACATATTGTATATCTAATTTCATGGAATTTAAGAACAAACAGAACTAACCAATGGTGACAGAAATCAAAAGTATGTTTACCTCTGGAGATAAATGGCAATATTAACTGGGGAGGGGCACAAGGAAAACTTCTACAGTGCTGGTAATAGCCTTGACCTGGGTTGTGTTACGTAGGTGCATACATGTAAGCACACGTGTGTGCATTAGTGCAAGTTTTTCAGGCTCTGTATATTTTATTAGAGAACTTTGTGCCCTTCACTACATATTCTACAGATCAAAACAAAACAAAAGAAAAGCAACAGAGAAAACATGGTAGGTAAAAGGAGAAGGTCAAATACACATCTAATAGGAGGACCTCAAAGAGAGAATTGAAAGACGTAATTGAGGGAACCAGCAGTTAGTGTAATGGCTATGTCGCTGGACTCACACGTAGTCGACCGCGGTTCGTGTCCCGGACCCGGTGGCTTAAAACTCACGCTGGGCGTGTGTGCGTGCGTGCCCAAGATCTCGAGAGGAGAATGGAGAAGGGATTGCGGCGTGACCATCCCTCATGGGGGATGATTTCTCACTTTCTGTCTCTATGTCTCTCTCTGTCTGTCTGGCGAGCGCACGCGCCCTACAGTGAAAATCTCTCAAAAAAAAAAAAGAGAGAATGCTTGGGATAGCACACCCATTGGTGCTAGGGCCAGGAGATCTAAAAATGTTCTAGAGTTAGTCAGTCTGGCATGGTGTACCAAGTTAGTTGCTTGAAACTCAAATTTTAGTAGAGAATTTGTTCCTTTTTTTTTTTTTTTTGAGTAGAGAATTTCTTTAAGAGGCAGTGCAGCAGAGCAGTAAAACTAGACTCATACCAGATAGCCCAGCTTCTATTCCTGGCTTTGCAGCATTTAAGCTGCATAACCAGGGCTCTGCAATTAAACAAGGAGCATTGGAGTCACTTGGCAGCTTGTTAGACTGCAAAATCTCAGCGCTCACCTTGGCTGACTCAGAATCTGCATTTTGCAATCCCTGAGTAATTCATAGTCACATTTGCAATGGGTTCTGGATGCACTGCCCCATTCCCCCAGAGGAATTAACAAATGTATTGCTCAAGGGGTTGTGGACATTGCCCTTTTCTGGACACAGGCCTTCCTC
>NW_006160107.1:0-10525 GCF_000334495.1 Tupaia belangeri chinensis | reverse complement strand
AGATCTGTTTTCTGGAGAACCCAATCTGCAACAACACTGATACTTGAGAAACTCAAACTTCAGCTGTGTAAATTAATCTCTGACTCTTTAGTTTTGTCATTTATAAGTGGGGATTACAACAGTATCCTCTAAATTGTTTGTTGTGATGATTAAATTGCCTAGTTTTATTTATTTATTTATTTATGTATTTATTTATTTTTATATTCAATCACTGTGTGTCATTACAGCATACCAAATGAACTTTCCCATCCTGAATACACTGCATATTTGTTTAATCAAAGGTATTACCATATATATTATCATCAACAGATAATTTTCCACTTTCATGTCCCTTACATGTTATTTCTTTTTCTCCTTGATTCCCTCTCACTCTCCACTATTCCCTACCCTCCACCCTCACACACACTGTCTCTAGTTTCCACAGTTCTTCTTTATGCCTTTATACCTTCCAGTCTTCCAGTTTCTGTCATAGAGTGCAGACATTCAGTATATGTTAAGTGGGAACATATAATGCCTCTCTTTCATAGTCTGGCTTGCTTCACATAGCAGTAAACCTTCCATATTCAGCCACTTTCTATCATATGTCAAGGTCTCATTGTTTTTTGTGGCTGAGTAGTATTCTGTAGTGTATATATGGCACACTTTTTTAATTCATTGATCTGTTTGTGGACATTTGGGTTGGTTCCATGTCTTATCAACCGTGAATAATACCACAATAAACATGGTTGTGCAAGTGTTTTTCAGACTGAGTGCTTTCCTATCCTTTGGGTAGATACCCAGGAGTGGAATTGCCGGATCACACAGTAGTTCTATCTGTAGGTCTTTAAGGAAACTCCATCTCATTCTCCACAGTTACTGTACTAATTTACATTCATACTTGTGAAGTTCTTAGAGTACTGACTGGCTCATGCAGTGTTAGATAAGTGTTAGTCATCACTATCTAGTGAGTCTAAGGATAAAAAATCTTATTAATATTTCATTCTCAGCTACCTTGTTTGAAAAATCACTACTGCTGGCCCAGCTGAATAGTGCACACTGGTAGATGCTGCTACTTGGCACACTGAGGCCACAGCGGAGACCTGTATTCAATTTCTAGTCTACCCTAAAAGCTAGGTGAGGAACTTAGGCAGGAGGATCACAATATTCAAGACCTTGAATAAAGAAAAGAAAACAAAACAAAAGCAAAACCAACTCATATGCAACAATTAGGATGAGTTGGAGAATAATCTATTTACTTATGTATTCAGTCATTTTGCAAGGCCTCATAGAAAGGTAGTATAGATACACATACACTAACGTTTATCTGAGTTAGGATCAAGAATATTGAGCTGATTAAAGCAAGTAGGTTGCACTGTCTTCAGAACACAGACAGTGGACATTTTATTTCCCTTTAGGCAGAGAACAGTGTAAAGCAGAGAAGTGCTACAGTATATAGAAAGAAAGAGATTGACAATAAGACAAGATAAATAGGTGAATGTTGGACTATATAGGGTGAAATAAGAAGCCAGAGCCAAAGAAGCACATATTGTATATCTAATTTCATGGAATTTAAGAACAAACAGAACTAACCAATGGTGACAGAAATCAAAAGTATGTTTACCTCTGGAGATAAATGGCAATATTAACTGGGGAGGGGCACAAGGAAAACTTCTACAGTGCTGGTAATAGCCTTGACCTGGGTTGTGTTACGTAGGTGCATACATGTAAGCACACGTGTGTGCATTAGTGCAAGTTTTTCAGGCTCTGTATATTTTATTAGAGAACTTTGTGCCCTTCACTACATATTCTACAGATCAAAACAAAACAAAAGAAAAGCAACAGAGAAAACATGGTAGGTAAAAGGAGAAGGTCAAATACACATCTAATAGGAGGACCTCAAAGAGAGAATTGAAAGACGTAATACTAGATAAAATGATGATCACATATATTTTTTGTAATTGAAGAGATATGCAGGTTCTAAGAATTAGGAAGCATACCACGTCTAGAGAGGGTAAATTTAAAATATGAACAAATGCCACCTAGACCTACCATAGTAAAATTGTACAATACCAAAGAAAAGACTCCTTAAAAAACAATCACAAAGAGAAGAGAAATTACCCACAAAAGAATAAATAGAGTAATATCAGATTTCTTAGAGAAGAAGAGACCTGAAATTCTATAACCAAGAAAAACAGCACTTAATATAAAAGATCAAAAACTCCCTGGTGAAAATTCTTTATAAGCCTATAAAAAAAGAGAACCAGAATATGAGAAGAGATGGAGAGAAAAGAAACTAGCAGACAAGTAAGTAAATCTCAGTAAGTATTGACTGAACAATTAATAGTCAATAACGTTTCAACTATACTACAGTATCACAATGACATGGCACATTGTATTAAGAGGCTCAGAAGTTCAAGTATTTAGGAGTAGACACATTGACTTAGACTTTCAATTACATGCACAAAATTGAGAAACAATATAAAAATATATCAAGAACTATAAAATGATTTAGAATACTATAATAGAGAAGTGAACCATGGATATGACAAAGCAATACATAGAAGACATAACCTGAATTACCAACAAATAAAGATGCTCAACTTCATTTCGAATGCAAGGAATGCAAAATAGGACAATAAGATGGAATTTCATATGTAATAGATTTAGAAAAGTTTCTAAAATATAAAATCAAGTAATGGCAAGGATGTACAACATAAACTCTCAGACGCTGATTTTAGGAGTATAAACTGTTACAGCTCTTTGAAGATCAATTTGATAAGATCTAGCAAATTAAAAGATATGCCAACCCAATGGCAGCAATATCAGCTTCTGCATACATACATTAAGACTGCAGTGGTTCTCACCCAGGGCTATTTGGACCCCCCTAGAAAACATTTGGTAATATCTGGAAGCAATTTTGGTTGTCATAACCAGAGGCCAGGGATGCTGCTAAACACTCTGCAAATGTGTAGGTCAACCTCTCATTACAAAAGTCTAAAATGTCAATAGAGGTAAAGTTGAAAAACCACACTTAAGAGAAAATTACAAACAGAAACACACACACACACACATAAACACACACTCAAAGGAAAAATTACAAGGATGTTTATTTACTGAAACATTTTGATGATATATTTAAAAACTTGAAATGTAAGTTTCCATCATAGAGGAGTAGATAAATACGTCATGGTAAAGTCATACAGTGAAATATTCCATAGCAGTTAAAATGGGAAAAGTAGTTCTATTTGTCAATGTGATTAAAGCGCAGGGAGTTTTGAGTGCCAAAAGCATACTAGAAAGAAATCAATTTGTGCTGCCATTTTTGTAACCCTTTAAAAACACAAAATAAGACTAATATGTTTAGAGGGTAATATTTGCCAAAGTATACACCTTTTCTGTTTCCTCCCCTTCGGGGAGTCCCTTCCCATACTAAACGGTGTGACTTGCTTTGGTTAATGGAACGATGGTAAACTTGACTGAGCAGAGACTGGAAAGGTGTAGACACCCTTTTTAGTCTTTCTAGCTGCTCTTGGAAACCCTGTGACCATAACAATGTGAAGGAGCCTGGGTCGTTGTGTCAGATGATGTATAACACTTGGCCAAGCCATTCACTACATCCAAGCTGACAATGAGCCAATTGCCGTATTGTGAAACCAAACTAGAAGTCTACTCCCAGATCAGAAAGAACTGTCTAGCTGAACTACAGAATGGTGAGAAATAATTGTTTTAAGACACTGAGTTTTGAGGTGATTTATTGTATATCAAACAATAACTGATATAATTACTCATAAAGAATGTAAATTAAGTAAAAGTCCAGAAAACTGTGAATGGGCAGAGAGAACAAACATCAATTTAGATCATAGTTAACTCTGAAAAACTGGGTTCTGAATGAATAACACATCAATTTATTTTTGGAGAGGTTATTGCTATAGGGCGCGTGTACTCACCAGAGAGACAGAGAGAGACAGAGAGACAGAAATTGAGAAATCACCTCCCAGGGGGTCACTGAACTCCCATGTAGTTGACCGCAGTTCAAATCTTGGACCTGGACCTAGAGGCTTCAAACCCACACCGGGTGCGTACATGCCCAAGATCCCCAGAGGAGAATGAAGGAGAAAGGATTGCAACATGGCCATCTCCTTGGCAAGTAATTTCTTGTTTTCTGTCTCCCTGTCTCTCTCTGTCTGTCTGGTAAGTGCATGTGCACTATAGCAAAATCAGAACCAGACTCAGATAGGACATGGATTTTGAATTTATCAGATAGACAATTAATAATACCTATAATTAATATGTTAAGGGTGTGAATCGAAAAAGTAGGCAAGATGCAATACTAGTTAATGTAGGCAGAGATGAAGTTCTATGAAAAAATCAAAAGTATGTGGCAGAAATCAAAAACATCCCAGAAATGAAGAATACCTTGGATGGGCTCCTTAGTAGAATGAATATATCCTTGGAAAGAATCACTGAGCTTGGGGGCCAGCAGGTGGTATGATGGTTGGGGCACTGAACTTACATGTGGCCAGCCAAGGTTTGAATCTTGAACCCAGTGACTTGAGGATCATGACAGGCCTGTGTGCGTACATGCCCATAATCATGAGAGGAGCATAGAAGAGAGGGAATTGTGGTATGCCCCCTCCCCCCCTGCACACACACACACACTTCACACACACACACACACTTCACACACACACACTTCACACACACACACTTCACACACACACACACCTCACACACACGCACTTCACACACACACACACTTCACACATACACACACACTTCACACACACACACACACACTTTCTTTCTCTAGAAAAAAAAATACTGAGCTTGAAGACATGGCAACAGAAACTCTCAAGCTAAAATGCTAAAATAATTCCTAAAGTGAAACTTAAAAACTGGACAATTTCAAAAAGTGTAACATGTTTAAATGCAATATCAAAGGGGAAAAGAGGGAAGATGGAACAAAAAAAATTTGAAGCAATAAGTGGCCATGAAGTTCCCCAAGTTGATGACAGATACTAAATTATTAATCCAGAAAACTCAAAGAACACCAAAAAAGATAAATGCCAAAAATCTACTCCTAAGGATATTGCATTCAAGCTACAAAACACCAAAATCTTTAAAGAAGGCAAAGGGAGGAAAAATACCTTTCAATGATAAACAAGGATCAAAATTACAGTAGATTTGCTTTAAAAAAAAAAAAAAGCAAGAGAAGAGCTGAGGGGAATACATTGAAAGAAAAGAAGTTTATGCCCAGTGAAATTATCCTTAAAGGAGGAGAAATACTCTCTCAAACAAAGAAAATTGGAGAGAATTCATTGCCAGCTGACCTCCCCTTCCACAATGACAAAATGCTCAGAGTCAGTAGAATGTGCTGGTGGAGGGGACTTGCTGATAGAGGCTGCTACTCGGCAGACTGAGGCCCCATAGGTGGCCGGGGTTTGATTCCTGGCACATCCTAAAAGCCACCCATGGTAGTGTGTGCCTGTAGTTCCAGTTACTCATGAGGCTGGAGCTGGAAAATCATAATATAGTGAGACCTTGTCTGAAAATAAAGAAAAAAATAAATGCTAAGAAGTTCTTTAGAGAGAAGGAAAATGATATAGGTCAGATACCTGGATCTATATAAAGAAAAACTATCAGAAAAGGAATAAATCAAGGTAAAATAGCATTTTTGGGAGAGGTTTTTGCTATAGGACACATGCACTCACCACAAAGACAGAGAGACAGAAAGCGAGAAATCATCCCCCGGCAGAATGGTCACACTACAATCCCTTCTATTTTATTCTTCTCTTGGGATCTTGGGTACACACGTGCACACACCCAGCATGAGTTTAAGCCACTGGGTCTGGGACTTAAACTACAGTCGGCTACATGGGAGTCCAGCGACATAGCCATTACGCCAACTGCTGGTCCCTAATACAGCAATTTTCCCTTAATCTTAGATGGTCTAATGGTCTAAAGTAATAATAATGACAACGTAAATAAAATGAATGATAGCAACATTGTAGGTGATGGGAGAGGGGAATTAGGATGTAGTTTAGCATCTTTGTCTAGAAACTCGTGCAACCTGTTACTTTGGAAAATGAACCTATGGTTGGACTTGATAAAGTATTGGGACATTTTCACCTTGGGGTGTGAATTCAGTCTTAAAAATTTTTTTCAGTGACCAGGAGATGGTATAATGGTTACATTGCTGAACTCTCAAACCACAGTTTGAGTCCCAGACTCAGTGACATAAATCTCACATAGGCACGTGTGTGTGTGCCTCAAATCCTGAGGAGAATGGAGGAGAAGCGATTGCAGCATGGCTATCCCTTAGATGGATGATTTCTCACTTTCTGTCACTGTCTCTCCATTGAGTACATGTGCCCTATAGCAAAACAAAACAAAACAAAACAAAACAAAACAAACAAGCAAACAAAAAACTCTCTCTCTTAAAAAAGAAAGAAACTTTTTACACATGTAACTTTTTCTTACTCTGGTTTGCCATACTGCAAGTGTCTCTACCACCTTAAAGAATGACCTTAAACCTGTGAATCATAAAGTCAGTTTTTATTTTATCTCTTTCCGTAATCCTATAATTCTATATTGGGAAACCTTATATGTTGGAAAACTGGAAGAAGTAGGAATCTCTAAAAACTTAAACTCTTCTCTGACTTTCTTCTGGTAAAACTGGAAATCAATTATGTGTGAAGTTCATTCTATTGGAAGGCTTTAGGTATACCAAAGTAAACTGCCACTATTGGCTGGGTTGGCTATTAGGTTATTTTTATCAGGCCCAAGTAAATTTGATCACTTATTATAAATTATCAGCAACAAATCATGATCATTTTGTTCTTAGTGGAGTGTGGAGGTTTGTCATACCACCTTTAAATTATTTGCACTTTATGAGACAACTTTGAATCAAACAAAGTTGATA
This sequence comes from Tupaia belangeri chinensis, assembly GCF_000334495.1. NCBI lineage: Eukaryota > Metazoa > Chordata > Mammalia > Scandentia > Tupaiidae > Tupaia > Tupaia belangeri. The sequence continues at coordinate 3,624 of NW_006160107.1, read as the reverse complement.
CTTGAACTCAGCTTCCTTTAGGTCACATTGTAAATCCCTAATACTGTTAAATGATTGGTTCTCATTTTGTTCTCCACAATAAAAAGTGATAAATAGTTTTATTTTTAAATGATCTGTTTTCCTTTTCAATTTTCCACAGGCACGAAGAAAACTGAAAATCTATAGCTTTCAAAGTTTTTTAAATTATACATTTGTTACACCGAGATCCCAGGAAGACATCAACAACTTGCTTTGAAACCTGCTAAAAATACTTTTTCCATAAAAGGCATGATTTTTCTGCTGGATTATTTATAAAAATAAGTAAACATGTAACCTATAGTGAGACAGCCTCATTTTATGAAAACACAAAATAAACATGTCTTTGAAGTAAAACAACAATGAAAATAGGAATCCAATTCATTTCATTTTCTGGAAGGATTTGTGCAGATAATTGACATTTTTAAAACATACTATTAGAAAATTGAATGTGTATTCAGTAACTTTCCAGCTTTACTTGTTTTTGCTGTATAAAATAAAATAAGCAAATGCACTCCTCAAGGTTTTAACAATTATTACAGTTTTTATTTTCCATTTCCTAGAACTCGGTTGACTAGATTTTACTGCTTATTCACATGATACATGTATATTTAGTTTAGTATGTGTAGTTTGTAACAATCAAGAGATTAGGATTAAATTCACCTTTTATTGGATTGTATATGAAGAAAATCACAGTGCACTTGTTACTGGATTTTAGCTCTGTCCCTACTGCTTTTTGAGATTTTAGTACCTACCTCCTGTTTGAACAGAATCCTAACCTTTTTCCTGGCTTTAACTCTTAAGCAAATTTTTCTTAACATTTTTTTACCTTGATTTTTTAAAGCTAAAACTGCTTTTATTGAAATTAAACAAAGTACCTAAAACAAACAAACAAAACATACCTACTTAATGATCGCAGTAAGCTATATAGGCTCAGCTAGGTGCTACTTTATAAGATGTTCATTCTACTCATTGAAGTTTATGCCTAAAGTCAGACATGTGTTCACAGATATGATTCTATCAGCTGCACTTGCTATTGAAAGCATTTAGGCAAATTAAGATATTTTGTGAATCAATAAAATGTGGGGAAGAAAGGAAAAGTCTTGAATGAATGTGATTTCAAATCAGCCTGTTATGCTGATTTCCTGGTGCTACTTGAGCTTATATTGGGTATCTACATTATGAGAAAGAATAGACACAGTGCCTGGCACATGCTTGGTTCATATAATTATCATTCTGATAAGGTGAACAATTCATGGTACTAATGACCATCCAAAGAATAGAGGCTACCTGCTCCTGAAGGTCCCCAGTGGCTATGTTGGTCAGAGGTTTGAATGGGAAGTGACTTAAACCCATCCTGACAGTACTGGCCCTGGGCTTCGTAACGCAGCAGGGCTGACCCTGTTGGCTTCATTTCCCAGGTTCCTGTGTCATCTGACTTTGGCCAATGAGATGTGCTGGTGGGAGTTTGAAGGTAAGAGGAAGGAAGAAGCTGAGTTATTTCTTCCCTCTCTCTCAGTCTACAGAGCTTTCCTGTAGCCAAGTCTCCTTCATTGCTTTAGTTCCTGCAGGTCTACTGTGTAGGTAACCTTGGCCTCTGGGCCCTGATAACACCAATTTCAGCCTAAGGGCGATAGTAGCTTCCTTCTACAGCTAATCTCTAGGTCATTTCACCATTTGGGGTTCACAGATCTTTCACCTGTTTACAGTTCCCTGCATCTGGTGCATGAACACAGAAACAGTTTCTGTTTTCATTTAGACTTGACTAAGACATTGGCTAACTTAAGGTAAAAAGTTTTTATTGGAAGACTGATATAATTCACAAATTGAAGAAAATGTGAATGAATAAGACTTGGATAATGCGGGAACTAAGACAGTTTTAGAAAACATAGATAGCACCAAGAATTCAAGGACAAGCTCTTGAGCATTGCCGTTATGTACCAGCCCTATCCGCCTTCTGCAGCTGAGTATCTGCCCTGGCAATTAAAAATCACAGAAGAGGGACCTTCACTGGGCAAAGTTGAGGCACAGGCCTATTGTGATGGTGGCGATGGTAGTTATGATTAAGAGAGCCAAAAGAATCCTAAAGAATGAAAGGCAGGAAGTTCATGAAAGATGGGAAGCTGAACAAAGTAACAAATGTCCACTGCTATAACATCAACCTTACCATGGCCAAATTTTGGTCCTCAATATTTTAGCCTCAGAACACTGAATTTGTAAACACTCTGAGAATGAGTCCCAGAAACAGAATAATTTTAATAATGTTTACAGAGAATGAGCCTATCGAATGGCTAATTTACTCATTTATAATAAAAAATAAAGCTATCAGGTGAACTAGATATTTAAGATGACCTACCCAGCACAATCTTTCCTTTTACTCAAACCACATGCAAATCATGTAGTAGGAGATTCTATTGTAAGCATAAAATCAGAGAAAAGGTGGCTGAGAGATCTAAATACTGATTCATCCTGGAAGGTGTCATTCCTGTAAAGAGGTTCAAGATACTCACTGCTGTAGATTGGGTTGTCTGGAAGCAGATACTGAAACTACTGGGGGTGCACTATGTTTGGTGATGAGGGAAACACATGAAAGCAAAGAGGAGCGAGCAGGAAGGGCAGAGGAGTAGGTGAGCTATAACACAGTCTTGGCCCATCTAGTGTTACAAATCCTGTTCATGCAGTATCAGGCTGATTTCACCAAGCCTTTGTACAGCAATGTACTCGTTTAGTCGTTGAGTAATGCCTGTCCTAGGAGAGCTGTGACCCTGAAGGAGCCAAATGGTGCATGTTCATGTATTCCACATTCAGTGTAGACATAATCTCACTCTGGAAGCAGGGCAACTCAGATCCACTTAGCCATGAACCCTTCTCACGTTTTCAACAGAGCCTTGTGCTCTTCCAAGCTGCACTCCTGAATGGTGATCCCATGTGCTCTGACGTCTGCCTATTACTCTCCTTTTTAAAATGCTCCTGTCTGTTCTCTCCATCTTTCTCCAAAAGAGAATATATAACAAAAATAATTTCTATTCAAAAAAACTCAACCATTTTGTGCTTCTATAGCCTTGAAATGACTGCTAGATGACTGTAATTGGAATAGTGTGTGTTTCAAAACTTCCTTCGGCACACCAGGCACAGATGTGTCCCTGGTCTGGGGCTGGTTGAAGGCCGGCATGTGTCACTGATGCATCGCTGGGTCAAGACCCTCTTGAGAATGCTATTTCTCTCTCTCTCTCACTCTCTCTTTCATCTCTGCTATTTGAAGGAATAAACTTTAAAAAATTTTATTCATATTTAGATAAAATTAATTTGTGTGAAGAGTTCAATCTGTTTAGAAAAATTGTCCAAAGGTCATCAGCTCTAATTGTACTAAAATCTGTATCTTAAAATAATTTATTGGGAATGTATTCCAATGTTGTCACAGCTACTAAAAACACTCTTAACTTAAATAGCAGTTGCACCAGCAGAAGATCCTTCTAAAATTAAAAATTATAAAAAATTGTTTGCAATCTTGCCTTTTCCAAGAATGATCAATGTCCCTTTCCTTTATACCAGTTGAAAAGTATAAATTTTCAAGACCTAATAAACTGCATAGATGCAAACCAGAAAAAT
>NW_006160106.1:8156-21063 GCF_000334495.1 Tupaia belangeri chinensis | reverse complement strand
AGAAGCCAGTAACTAAATGCAGTCCAAGCCAAAGAGATCATTACACTAGGATCTGGGTACCAGGAAGCAAGAATTATGGAAAAAAATATGGGGTTTCATAGAACCTCATAATTCCATAGACCAACATGAGGCACTAAGTTGTAATTCTAAAGAATCACTTATTCAATTTGACCAGAAAGATAAAGGGAAGAGAGTGGAATGAGAAAACAGCTTCTAGTTCCAGGACTTGAACCGCAGTTGGCCATGTGTGAGATTAGCATTTTAACCATCATGCCATGCTGGAAGCCGTGCTCCAGCCGGGGTGGGTGCACAGGGAGGCGACACGGGTGAACAGGAATCAGACTAAGACCTCATGCTCTTTAGCATGTTCTCAGCTGACTACAGCCAGAGTAAACTCCAGACTGCAGTCCTGATGACCAGGAGTCATGCGTATTTATTATAGAAGAAGTTTTGCAGTAGTAGGATGGGTGAGGGGAAATAAGTGAAAGATTTTACTCCAAAAGGTAAAGCATTCAAAGTATAGGAACAATCATTATAAAACATGACATCTGTTTTGTTTAGGTATAAACAGTCATAATTTTTAGAACAAGGAAGTCCATTTTTTTTGGGTGCGTTCTCTTTTTAGATCTTGATTACCAGGGAGGGTCTTTGGATAAGAGGGTTTTCAGGAATTTTCAGTCCCAGACCAGCTTGATTACTTTAGTCCCAGATTGGCTTGAGAATTTTGAGCCTTGGGTCAGCTTTTGAGAACTTCAGCTTCAGGCTAGGGTGGCAGCAATTACAAGAGCCTAGAAATAAATCCTGTCTGGTTTAGTAAAGACAAGGTTATTAGTATATACTAAAGTGAAATACCTATGTTATCTCTGGGGTAGTCTACAGCTAAGAAGGTGAGTCTACATAGGAAAGGAATGTGGTCTTGTGAGTAGTTAAATGACTGACTTAAAGGTTATTGTGTACTTGAGACTCTCTACATGTTGCTTTATACAATGACTGTGCCTTGGGGAATGGCAGTCTTCCCTTGTCCTGAGAGTAAGTGTGGCTTATGGCCTTTGGGGAAACAGCACCTGTCGTTGAGTCCCTGAGCCCCTCTGGGCTACTGAGATAGTTTGCCCATTAGTAGCTTTAATCTAAACCTTTTTAATGCTTATTTATGTAATCCCCAGTAGGAGAAGTGAATGTAGCATTCTTTATTGACATTTTCCAGGAGGGTGGGATGAGTCTAATGGGAGTAACTCCTGTTCGCAGCCACTTCCCTACGCAGCTGCCGCCATAGTGGATCCACATATTTTTTAGGATTATTGTAAAAGTTATAGTAAGGCTGGGGGTGCTTTTATGGGGTACTGGGGTATGGCAATAATGCCCATGGCAGAGAAATTGAGTGCAGGCCAGTACAGTGACACAATAGAGGTGAGGTCCAGAACTTGTAAAACTGTTGACCTTGCAAAGAGTTCTCCTCAGTGGCACATGGGGCAGTTTTTTCATACTCAGCTTGTGTTAACTGCATGGTCCCAGCATCGCCACCTATCGGCCCCTCTAAATCTAAATATAATGGAAAAATACTGATGAATTTTACGTCAGAGAGTCAGTATCTGAATTTCAGTTAATTCTAACCTTCCAATGGTGCAGACTAGGAAGTAAAATCAAGAAGAAAAAAACAAAAATGACTTTTTATATGTTACAGACCAGAATTCTGACTGTTAGCTGTATTTCATGCTACCTCCTACCCTTTCGTGTAATACTTCCATTTGTAAGTTTGTCCATTTGCTACATGTGGTACCAACCCATGTATTATATAGGTATTAGAGGTACCTGGTGACATCCCTAAAAGCAGAAACTGGAAAAATCATTGTGCAAGCGGATAGCTAGGGGAGGCCCTGAGAGGTAAAATGGCTTGTACAGGTCACAGCCCTAAAAATAAGGAGGCTCCAGCAGTGATCCCAGTTCTTTCATAGAGCTCAGAGACTTCCCTATTTCTGTGGGTGGGCTATATCATATAGCTATGTGCAGTGAAAGGCATGCCCATCTCCACCGTGTGGATCAGAAGCCACAGTTTAAGAACACTGGCAGTTACCCGCTCTCTCCTGCCTTGTACCTGGCGGGACTGGCCACCCCACGCCCAGGCCTCCCTAGTGCCATCTCAAGTGTTTGTCCTGCCGAGTGGCTCTCTCTCTCTGTACGGAGAAGGCGTCCATATTAGGGAGATTAACACAGTGAGTTTCTCCAGACTTGATTATGCACGGTCCTGCTTTCAGCACTTTCCTGTGTCTGAGTGTGCTCCATCCTTAGGATTCGAACTCCAAACCTGTGGCTCTGACACGGGCTCTCCACAAGCAGACATTAGGAAATACGGCCACCAAGTCGTCCATTCCTATTAAGCCTTTAAAGGGATTATCTGTTCTTTCCACACAGTCAGATGGTAGAGATGGTGCTCTGGCCATCAGCGCTGGAACTAAGAGCGCTGAATCTGCTGGGGCCGCAGGGGAGCAGTGAGCGCGTGGGGCGTCTCAGCAACGCTGCGTCTGACAGCACTCAGATGGGAGGTGGGAGGGCGGGAGGGCGTGGGCTGGCTGATTCTTTTTTTTTTTTTTTTTGAGAGGTTTTTAGTATAGGGCACATGTGCTCGCTAGACAGAGAGAGACAGAGAGGCAGAAAGTGAGAAATCACCCCCCGGGGGGATGGCTGTACCACAGTCCCTTCTCCATTTTCCTCTCGGGATCTTGGGCACACATGCACATGCACTGGGTGTGTTTTAAGCCACCGGATCCGGGATGCAAACCGTGGTCGACTACATGGGAGTTCAGCGACATAGCCATTACACTAACTGCTGATCCCTGTATGTGTTTTTCTCATTATCCTTGATCTCTGGGCTGTCATCTGTTTTCATTCCAGGACTGTGTTTTGTGAGGACACTGCTATTTGCCTGATTCAGGATCAGAAGGTAACAGGGGCAGAAAGAATGACAAGGGCAGGCAGGGCTCAGGTGCTTCCTGGACTTGCTTCTATTTGCTGACAGCTCCAGGAGACTGCCATGGTCAGTGGGGACCCATTTTCCCTCTGTCTGGGTAAAGGATCATTACCCATACAGTGGACAAGAGGAGTCAAGCTGGGTTAAGTAAGTGCAGAGTGGAGGAGTCTCCACAAGCTGGGCCTGGAGATGTCTGGGAGGCTTCTGTCCAGATACTGCCCTAAAGATTCTCAGGGTTTCTCCCAGGGCTATTCTTCAGTGATTCATGGGACCCACCACAAAGAGGCTGAGCCTTCTCTCCTCCTTCACCCCACCATACAGCTTATTCTTGATGAGATGCAAAATCAGTTTTCATGTTTTTGTAGGAATATGTGAGTAAAATGCTTTGTGTTTTGTTTTTGCTTCACGTTATGAGTACCAGTGTTTGCATGTGCCTGGGGATCAGTTTGAGTTAACTGTCCCCCCATCATCCCATCCCAGTGGGGAAATACATCACCCTATATTCTGAATGACATGCAGGTGGGGACCTTCAGGGTAGGGCAACCCCTTCTACATTGCCTACTTCCTGTGCACCTACCCAAAGTTCTCCACCTCCCAACAAACCCTGGGCCTGCTGTTCCAAAGGTAAGTGCTCCCTCCCCTACAGTACAATGCCACCTTGGCCACTTGCTAGCTATGTGTTAGGAAGGTCACTTCACCTTTATGGGCCTCAGTTTTCTCCTGTGAAAACCGAAGTAAAAGACCAAACACACAGGTTATTTTAAGGTCTCAGACAAGCCAGGGGAAGTGCAGCCCCAGAGCTGGCCTTGTGGGAAGGGCTGCTAAAGAGCTGTGCTTACTCTTTTATAATTTGATAAAAGCACAAATACATGAAAATATTATAACTGTAATATTGACAAGAATACACTCAATCTACCCACCTATATGCATCTCGCCAGTTTTATTAGTACTTACTTATTAGTATGTTTCTGTATATGTGTATGTGTTTTTTTTTTGGGGGGGTGGTACTTTGTTTCATATGTAGTTATATTTCCCTATTGACTTAGTAAAAATACAAATGCTTTTTTTTTTTTTAAATACAAATGCTTTTAATCACACAATTTATCTTCTGTTGCCCTGTAACAACATCCCACTTTTCTTCTGCTTACCACTATGGCCATTCCTATTTGAAACCATGAGTTTCTTTCCCACTTCCATAAATTTGTCATTCCAAAGATGTCATATAAATAGGATCATAAATTACCTAAGATTTTGTGATTGGACTTTCCAACTCACATCATTTTCTGGAGAGTCACTTAAATAGTCATGTAATTTGTTAATTTTATTCCTGTTGAGTAATCTTGCATGGTGTGGATACACTACACTGAGCATTCATGTAGTCAGGGCATATCAATGATTTTCATTTTGGACTGTTATGAATAAGCCATAGTGACCAGTTATGTATGCTATTTATGTCTATGTGTAATAGTAATGCTTCTCATTACTTTGGAAACTTTGTGGCAAACAGGGTGACAGCATAGGTCCAAGTTTAGTATTATTAGGAGCTGGTGGCATTGAGGTTAAAGCTGCTGGAACACACATGACCGGCTGCATGGTTCAAGTCTCAGTCTCAGCGATTTGAAAACCATGCCAAGCACAGGTTTGTGTATGCCCATGACACTAAAATGGAGAAATGAAGGAGAAGAGATTGTGCTGTCACCATGCCAATGGAGGTACTTTCTTGCTTTCCATCTCTGTTTCCCTGGTGAGCTATGTACTCTCTTGCAAATTAAAAAATGAAAGGAACTCTCTAGCTGTTCTTCAAAAGGGCTATATCATTTTATATTCTCATCATCAATGGAGGAGTGATTATCTCTTCAGTTTCTTTTCTGAATTGACTTCATATCATTTTTTATACTTTATAGGTGTGTATTTATAACTCATTGCTTTAATGTCATTCTCTTTCTCATACTCCTGCTTCTTAGCTCACATTGCATTGGTTATACTTAACATTTGTAGGATCCGCTCAGACTATTGTGAGGACTCCTATTGCTTCTATACCTGTTGGAGGCCAAATTTGTGGAAGAAATAATTAAGAACCTTAGAATCTAGTGGCCAGGATACATAGGACATATGTCAGGGAACTGGTATGTGCCTCCATTTATGTTGTTTCCATTGTCATTCTAGGGAGAAACACATTTACAGACTTCTTCACTTCATAAGTAGACTTTTCTATTCGTGAATACTCTTCTGAGGCCCAGGGTGAACCGCTCACTCACCTCCAACACCTGGACCTCTGCAATTCTTTCTAACAAGTTTTTCTGCTTCAGGATCAAAGCACTTCCCCTCATAGACAGCCACATTTATTCCCACTTATTTATGAGACAAGAATTTTGCTTATAACCTTCTCATGACCTAAGTCAACTAGCTTTAAAATGTAAACAAAAGGGATGTTGTTTCTGTAGATTTTGTAAGAATTTTGGAGTGATATAATCAAGAACCAAGCCTATCAGGAAAAATCCTATATAAGATCAGGGAAAATATGTATCTTAATTATGGCTTCTCTCTTTTCAAAACCCTAATGTTTCCTCAGTCATTCCTGGGCAAAATGTGCCTATCACTTTTGCTCAATTTAAGGTTATACTTGTTTTTCTTACTTGACTGATACCGCGATAAGTCCTCTGCCTTTTTTCAGCACAATGACAGGCAATTTTCCTCCAGACTTCTCTTTCTTTCTCTCTCCCTGTCATCTTCCATTGTTGTCATCGTCGTCATCATCATCATCCTCTTCCTCCTCCTCCTCTCCATCCTCCTCTTCTCCTCCTCCTCCTCCTCCTCCTCATCTTCCTCCTCCTCTTCATACTCCTCCTTCTCCTTCTTACCAAAGGCGTATCTTAGCTTTATTAAAGGGCCCAAGCTGCATAGTCAGTATAAAAACAAAAAATTCCATCAGTTTAACAACAATTCTTTTATTTTTTTGGAGAGGTTTTTGCTGTAGGGTGCGTGCACTTCCCAGACAGATAGAGACAGAATGCAAGGAATCACCCCCCAGGGGGGATGGCCACGCCGCAATCCCTTCTCCGTTCTCCTCTCGGGATCTTGGGCACGCACGTACACACACCCAGCGTGAGTTTTAAGCCACCGGGTCCAGGACATGAACCGTGGTCAACTATGTGGGAGTCCAGTGACATAGCCATTACGCTAACTGCTGGTCTCAACAACATTTTTTTTTTTTAAAAAGGGTGGGCAAGGGAAGAAGCCCCTAGGCCAGGGGTATGAGGACCCCTGCTCATGGCACCAGGCCTGGCCACAGGGTCTCCTGATGTTGCTGTTACTATGAGGTCTGTGGTCAGTGATTGTCCTGAGGTAGCTACTGATCACTTGGTTCAGGATCCTTACTTCTTCTTGGGTATGTTCAGCTTCTGCATGTCCCAGACCTTGTCCAGAAGGCCAGAGATAAAGGCCTCAATGGGTTTTTATCAGTCAATGAGCAGCTCTTTGATTCCAGCCCCCCCCCCCAGCCCAGGTATCATCACTGTTCATGTCTAGGAGCTTGTCCACATTGATCTCCAGGGCTGGGATTTCCTCTTTTTGGCAGTCATACGGGCTCATAAGTTGCCCCAGGGTGCACTCCTCCAGGTTCAGGTGCTCCTTGTGGTCATACTTGAGGCTGACCTTCCTTTGCCTCATGGACCCTCATTGCCTATGCTACCTGGGCCCTTGCCTTCAGCCCCAGGGGGGCTCTGAAAGTAGATGCAGAGCTATGGGCCAGCACTGCCTGGCCTAGGCCGGGGTGCCAATGCAAGGCCCCTGAGGTCCATTGGCTGCATGGTTAAGTCTCAGTCTCAGCAATTTGAAAACCATGGCAAGCACAGGTTTGTGTATGCCCATAACACTAAAATTGAGAAATGAAGGAGAAGAGATTGTGCTGTCACCATGCCCACGGAGGTACTTTTTTGCTTTCCATCACACAGCTGCTGAAGCCACAGGGCCCAAGTGCACCCTCAGGCCTCTCCCTGCCCTGCTGCCTGTGGGACATCTCAGTGCACCCTCAGGCCTCTCCCTGCCCTTCTGCCTGTGGGACATCTGCTGGCTGCCTCTTGGCTGCTGGCTTGGGTTAGATCGCTGGGTCAGCTCCCAGAAAGCTCCCTATCTTCTTCAGAGCTTCCCTTCCTAGACCATTTTCTCTCATTCACTTGAATGGGTTTTTCCAGAGAGATGACTCACTCTCAGTTCTTCCTATGCCTGGAGTTGCTTTCATTTTACCACCAAATGGGAGTCTCAAAGGAGATGTCCCTATCAAATGACTATCTTGCGCTAAACTATGTTTCTCCTCTCCAAGGTAAAACCAGATGAAGAATAGGTCATAACTAACAGGGATTCCAAGATCCTGGAGTCTCTCAGGCTGAAGACGTTCAGCCAAGAAAATGGTCCCAGGGACGATAAAGAACAATAGCAATCTGGGAATTCCCAGGCCAGTCCTGGAGCTTAGCATGCCTTCAAGAGATGCCTTGGGTGGGATCTTAACTTGAGAATGCTATAAAAGCAAGAGCTACTCCAAAGATCTCGGGATGCAGCAAAAAGACCAAGGGTGCATGGGCATCTAGCAGTTCCTATAAGCAAACTGATGGGGACAAATTGTCAGAAATGCCTAGCTTGTTCAAACTGGGCTGTGCGTTGCCTAGTGGTACACTCCAGGACAAGTATCTGCCTCTAGGTCACCTAGTCCCCCTTCTGTCATTCTTTCTTTTATTTACAGAAGGCATATAAAATAATTACTTGACTCTTCCCCAATTCACACCTTGACTGTGTCTTTAATAACAGAAATGTTTGATCCTGATCATTGTTCATATTTAGAAATGCTAGTTGAGAAATTATCCTTCTGTGCTGATTTTGCTGAGTCTTAGTCATGAAGGGATTTTAAATTTTGTTAAATGCTTTTTCTGCATGAATTGAAATGATCATATGGTTTTGGGACCAGCAGTTGGGGTAATGGCTATGTCACTGGACTCCCATCATGCCGGGCATGTGTACATGTGTGCCCAAGGTCCCAAGAGGAGAATGAAGAAGAAACTGCGGTGTGGTCATCCCCGCTGTGGGGTAATTTCTCTCTTTCTGTCTCTCTGTCTTTCTGGCGAGTGCAAACACCCTATAGCAAAAACATCTCTCCCACCTCCCCCCAAAAATAGAAATGATATGGTTTTTATCTTTCTGTTGATATGGTCTACTACATTTATAGTTTTGCTTAGATTGAATCACCCTTACCTCTGTGGAATAAAACATACTTGGTCATGATGAATAATCTTTTTCATGTGTTGTTGGATACAAGTTGCTAGTATCTTGTTGAGAATTTTTGTATCTATATTCATTAGAGATTGGTCTGTGGTTTTCTTGTCATGTCATCTGTTTGGGAAATGGGGGTGATAGAGGATTTATAAAGTAAATTTGAGAGGATCCCTTCCTTTTAGAACTTGAGAAATAATTTGAGGAAAGTGGAGGTTACTTCTTTAAAAGTTTTGTAGAGTTCAGAAGTGAAGCCACCAGGACCTGGGTTTTTCTTTGTTGGGAACCTATTTATTCCTGATTCAATCTCATGGCTTGTTATGGGTCTATTCAGGCTTTCTATGTCTTTGTGAGTCAATATTGGTAGACTATATGTGTCCAGGAATTTGTCCATCTCATCTAGGTTTTCTTGTTTGTTAGCATATAGTCACTCATAGTATTCTCTAATGATGTTTTGTATTTCTATTATGTCTATAGTAATGTTGCCTTATTCATTGAGAATTTGATATATCTAGTTCTTTTCTCTCTTCTTAATTAGTCTAGCTAATGAAGTGCCAATCTTGCTTATTTTTTCAAAGAACCAGCTTTTGCTTTCATTTATTTTCTGTGTAGTTTGTTTCTTTTCAATTTCATTTCTTTCTGCTTGAATCTTTGTTATTTCTTTTCTCCTGGCATTATTTTATTTTTTATTTTTTTGTTGTTCTTTTTCTAATTCCAATTTCCTTAAGTATGATGTTAGGTTGTCCATTTGTCACTTTTCCATCTTTGTCTCATGTGCACTAATTGCTATGAAATTCCCTCTCATGACTACTTCTGGAGTGTCCCAAAGATTATGGAATCTCATGCACTCATTATCATTTTTTCCCTTGAATCTGGACTCATCCCTACCATTAAGTTGGCCACTTTCTTGGTTGATTTTGGTTCTCTTATTTCTGTGTGTCTGTCTTTAGTTTTCTTGGCACAGCATGTCTCATGTGCACTAATTGCTATGAAATTCCCTCTCATGACTACTTCTGGAGTGTCCCAAAGATTATGGAATCTCATGCACTCATTATCATTTTTTCCCTTGAATCTGGACTCATCCCTACCATTAAGTTGGCCACTTTCTTGGTTGATTTTGGTTCTCTTATTTCTGTGTGTCTGTCTTTAGTTTTCTTGGCACAGCACTCCTTTCAGAATCACTTGAAGTGCTGGTCTGGATGTGGTGAATTCTTTTATGTTTTGTTCATCTGAGAATGTTTTTAATCTTTCTCCTCATGAAGGATTATCTTTCTGGTTACAGTATTCTTGGTTGAATTTGTTTTTCATTTAACAATATATTTCCCCATTCTTTTCTTGCTTGCAATATTTCTGACAAGAGGGCAAGTGTTAGATTGATGGCTAACATAAGTTACTTGATATTTCCCTTTTACCAATTTCATAATCTTGTCTTTATCTGTGGCTTTAGCCATTCTGGCAATGATGTGCTGTGGTGAAGATTTTCTTGGATTCATTCTGTTTGAGGTCCTTTGTATTTCTTGTGTCTGTATGTTTAAATGTTTCTCTAGTGTATAAATATGTTTGGAGAGAGGCCTTGAGGATTTGGGTACATGTTTTGAGTAAACATCACTTGTCTCTCTTAATTATAGTAAAATATTATAGCTTTTCTTTTCTTTTCTTTTCTTTTTTTGTTTCCCTTATTGTAGACAGAACAAATGGTGAAGATTTATAGGGTCCTTTTAACAGATAAATATGATAGAATTAAAAAAAATATTTTGATCCCAATTAACTGTAAGATAAGATTAACTGAAACTGCCTCTTTAAGGTTCTACAGCCTTATCAACACCCCTTTGATGTTTACAAAAAATATCCTCCCCACACCTACAGCTAAGTTTCTTTCCACTAAATAAAAAGTTTATTAAGATTTCTCTTTAATATAGATGTAACCAAGAGGTACACCTGGCCAGTATGTCTAAACCCTTATATATTTGTTACCTGCTTCTTATTGTCTGTAAAATATCAATTTATAGAATGTCACAAAATTCACGTATAGGGACCAGGAGTTAGTGTAATGGCTATGTCGCTGGACTCCCATGTAGTCGACCGCGGTTCGAGTTCTGGACCCGGTGGCTTAAACTCACGCTGGGCATGTGTGTGTGCGTGCCCAAGATCCCGAGAGGAGAATGGAGGAGAAGGGATTGCGGCATGGCCACCCCCCCGGGGGTGATTTCCTGCTTTCTGTCTCTCTGTCTCTGTCTGTCTGGCGAGCGCATGCGCCCTATAGCAAAAACCTCTCTCTCTCTCTCAAAAAAAAAAAAAATACACGTATATAGTATGGTGTTGCCCTATAAATAAAAGCACTCAGTTTACCTGGGTGGCACAAGTTGCTTGGGCTGCTTAGGCTCAGCCTTCCTGTGTCTATTGCTACTCTATCTCTTTGTCTCTTTCTTTCTGCTTCCTATTAAATGGAGCTAAGTCTGGGGCAAACACTGACACTCTAGACTTGGAAGGTTTTTTAGGGGAACTTTGTGGAATAGAATCTCTATGCCCTTATTTCTTCCCCTTCTGGGATACCAGTTATTTGGATGTTTGGACATTTAATAAAATGTAGTATTTCTCGTATATTATTCTGTTTTGTTTTGGTTGTTTCCTCAATATATTTTTTTCTTGGTCAGAGATTCTATCACCTATATCAGAGATTCAATCTTCTGTATGTTCTAATTTTTTTACTTTCAAAGGAGGTTTTGATTTCCTGTGTTAGAGTATTCATTTCTAACAGCTCTGTTTAAGCCCTCTTTTATGGTGACTATTTCCTCTTTCAAATCATGTAGGACTTTCTCATCTCCTGTACTTTTCTTTTCCATCTTCTGAAGTTCATTTTCTCTTTTCTCTTGCATCTCTTTAAGGTTTGCCACTACAAATATTCTGAATTCTTTTTTTTTTTTTTGAGTGGATTTTGCTATAGGGTACATGCACTCCCCAGAAAGACAAAGACAGAGAGAAAGAAAGCGAGAAATCACTCCCTAGGGGGGATGGCCATGCCACAATCCCTTCTCCTCCATTCTCCTCTCAGTATCTTAGGCACACATGCATATGTGCCCAGTGTGAGTTTAAGCCACCAGGTCCAGGACTCGAACTGCAGGTGACCACATGGTAGTCGAGCAACTAGCCATTACACCAACTGCTGGTCCCATATTCTGACTTCTTTATCTGCCAAATGCCTCTCAGATTCTAGAGAACAGATGTACCTGAGGCTGAGCCACAGGGTCTGAACTGGAGCAGATGAATGGTGTGCACAGGTCAAGGCAGTTTGTGGCCTCACTCTGCACACTCACTTTTGCCATGCAGAAATGGGAAAAAAGGCAAAGTAGAAGTTGGGAGCAAGAGGGCACCTGGGACAGAGGAATGGAGTGCACAGGTTGAAGGCGGTCTCTGGCCTTGATCCATACGTACTTCTACCACACAGGAACTGGAAAGAAATGTGAGGTGGGAGTTGGGACCAACAGGGAAGCTGGAGTGGATGAATATTATGCAAAGGTCCAAGACAGTCTCTTTCCTTGATCTGCACACCCGCTTTTGCTGTGCAGGAACTGAGAAGAAAGGCAGGGTGGAAGCTGAGAGCCAGTTTTCTCTTTTTATGTCTTTGTCTGGTTTTGGAATTGGGATGATAGAGGCTTTGTAGAATGAATTTGGAAATGTTCTTTCCTTTTGAATCTTTGAAAATAGTTTGAGGAAAATTTGGGATAGTTCTTCTTTAAAAACTTTTAGAATTCAAAAGTAAAACCATCGGGCCCTGGGCTCTTCTTTGTTGGGAGACTATTAGTGATTCAATTTCATTGCTAGTTATGGGCTTATTCAGATTTATTATTTCTTGCTATTTCAGTCTTGGTAAGTTATACATATCCAGAAATTTCTGCATCTCATCTAGGTTGTCTTGTTATTTGGCATATAATCGTTCATAGAATTATCTGGTATTTTTTGTTTCATTTTGTTAATTGTAATGACACCTGTTTCCTTGCTGGTTTTACTTATCTGGTTCCTTTCGCTATTCTTGATTATTCTAGCAAACAGTGTGTCAATTTTGTTTATCTTTCCAAAGCAGCAGCCTTTGTCTTTGCTTATTTTCTGTACATTTCTTTTATCCTCTGTTTCATTTATTTCTCCTCAAATCTTCATTATTGTTTTCACCTGCAATTTTGTTGTTGCTGTTGTTTTTCCAGTTCCTTGTGATCTATCATTAGATTCTTTAGTTGTCACTTCTTTTTCCTTGTGGGCATTAATTTCTATGAACTACTCTTATGACTGATTTTGCTGTGTCCTATAGGTCATAAATGGTTGTTTGTTATCACTGTGTTTCATAAACCTTTTGATTTCAGTCTTTATTTCTTCTGTAATTGTAAAGTCATTCAGGAGTAGGTTGTTTAGTTTCCATGTTTTTGTCTCTTTTTGAGGATTCTCTCTGTAGTTGATTTTAAGTTTGATTTTATTGTGGTTGAAAAAGATGCTGGATATAATGTCTATACATGTGAATTTTTAAAGGCTTGTTTTGTGCCCTATCATGTGATTGGTCTTCAAAAATGTTCCAGGAAGGGGGGGGTGTGTTGAGAGAAATGTATTATTTGTGCTTTTTGACTGAAGTACTCTGTAGGTGTCTGTCAAATCCATTTCATGTATGGTATCATTTAGATCTTGAATCTCTTT
>NW_006160106.1:4657-7575 GCF_000334495.1 Tupaia belangeri chinensis | reverse complement strand
TTCACGTCCTGGACCCGGTGGCTTAAAATTCATGCTGGGAACGTGTGCATACGTGCCCAAAATCCTGAGAGGAGAATGGAGGAGAAGGGATTGCATCATGGCCATCCCCCCTGGGCGGGGATTTCTCTCTTTCTGTCTCTCTGTCTGTCTGGGGAGCACACGTGCCCTATAGAAAAAACTTCTCAAAAAAAAACAAAAAAAAACATTCAGTGTAATTATTGACATTTGTAGACCTATCCCAGCCATTTCGTTAACTATTTTCTTGGCTGTTTTTTGTCCTCTTATTTTTATTTATCTCCCTTTAGTGTTCCTGTTACAATACTCCCATCAATATTTGTTGTAGAGCTTTTCTCATATCGGTGATTCTTTCAGTTTTTGTTTCTCTGAAAATACTTTTGTTCTTACCATTTGAAGGATAATCTTGTTTCATATAGTATTCTTGGTTGAAATAAAAAAAAATGCATTGACTATATCTTTCTATTCTTTTCTTGCCTGCATTGTTTCTGATGAGAGATGTGATGTTAGCCTAACGGGGTAAATTTATAAATATCTTGAAGTTTTTCTTGCCATTTCTGAAATATTGTTTGTCTTTGATTTTTGCCAATGTGCCTGTGATCTGCCAAGGGGAGAATTTTTTATGTTGATTCTGTTTGTAATAATTTTTATTTGTTGGGTATCCATTTCTCCATGTTTCTCTATATTTATAAAATTTTCAAACAGTGTTTCATGAAAGAGGTATTCCACACTTTAGTCACCTATTCACCTTCTGGAATAGCCATTATAATAGTAAAGGTACTAATTCATCATGAAGACATACCGCTTATTAATATCTATTTACCCAATTTAGGAACACCCAAATATGTGAAGAAAAGACTGCTAGATCTAAAAGAAGAGATAGGCTGCAACACACTAATTATTGGGACCTCAATAACCCATTATTTCCTTTATACAGATCAATGAGATAAAACATAAGCAAAGAGAATCAGTACCTAAACAATACCATAAATTAGATGGACTTTATGGATATTTATAGAACTTTCAACCCTAAAACCACAAAATATACATTTATCTCACCCCCATGTGGTATCTTCTTAATGACTGACTCACATAATAGGCCAAAAAAACAATGCTTTACAAATTCAAAGGCATAGAAACTACATACAGCATCTTCTACAACCATGATGGAATTAAACTTGATATCAATTTCAGGAAAACCTTGAAAATACACAAATACCTGGAAACTAAACAACCTACTCCTAAATGAAGTTATAACTACCAAGGAGACTAAGACTGAAATCAAGATTCATGGAAACAAATGATAACGATCACATGAGCTTCCATAATCTTTGTGACACCCCAAAAGCAGTCATAAGAGGGAAGTTTATAGCAATTAGTGCATATCAGAAAAAAATGAAAAGCTGGCAAATGGACAACTTAACATCATTCCTTGGAAATTGGTAAAACAATAAAAAAATTTTCAAATATTCCAGGAGGAGGGAACCAGCAGTTAGCGTAATGGCTATGCTGCTGGACTCCTACGTAGTCGACCGCGGTTCGTGTCCCAGACCCGGGGGCTTAAAACTCACGCTGGGCACGTGTGCTTGCATGCCCAAGATCCCAAGAGGAGAATGGAGGAGAAGGGATTGCGGTGTGACCATCCCCCCTGGAGGGTGATTTCTCGCTTTCTGTCTCTATGTCTCTCTCTGTCTGTCTGGCGAGCGCATGTGCCCTACAGTGAAAATCTCTCAAAAAAAAATATTCCAGGAGGAAAAAAAGAATAAAAAGTCAAGCAGACACAAATGAAACAGGGGGGAAAAAAAAACTATATGGAAAATAAATGAAAGCAAATGCTGTTTTTGAAATGATAAATAAGATTGGTACACCA
This sequence comes from Tupaia belangeri chinensis, assembly GCF_000334495.1. NCBI lineage: Eukaryota > Metazoa > Chordata > Mammalia > Scandentia > Tupaiidae > Tupaia > Tupaia belangeri. Next base: position 5,690 of record NW_006160106.1, on the reverse strand, counting down.
TTAGCTAAATTAAGATGAAGACAGAAAGGAATCAGATAAATCAAAATCTCAATAAAACAGGCAGTAATACAATGAACATAAGAGAAATAGAAAACATTATTAGAGAATACTGTGAACAACTACATGCCAACAAACAAGAAAACCTGAATGAGATGGACAAATTCCTGGACACATATAATATACCAAAATTGACACAGGAGGACATAAAAAGTCTGAATAGACCCCTTGGAATCCTTCTGTTAGCTATGACCTATTCTTCATCTGTTTTTTACCTTGGAGAGGAGAAACATACAGCTTAGTCCAAGTGAGGCTCCTAAAAGGCAGTAGGTCTTTTAATCCTTTTGGAGATAAGTCATTTTTTATGGGCATCTCCTTTGAGACTCCCATTTGGTTCTAAAAGGAAAGCAACTACTCCAGGCATAGGAAGGACCAAGAGAGAGTCATCCCTCTGGAAGAAGCCATTCTAGTGAATGACAGAGAAAATGGTCTAGGAAGGGAAGCTCTGAAGAAGACAGGGAGCTTGCTAGGAGCTGACCAAGCGAGCTAACCCAAGCCAGCAACCAGGAGCCAGCCAGCAGGTGTCCCACAGGCAGTGGCACAGGGAGAGGCCTGAAGGTACATGTGGCCCTTTGGCCCCAACAACCGGATGGTGGACAGTGGCCCCCCCCAGGGGCCTGACACTGATGGCCCCAGCCCTGAGCCAGGCAGTGTTGGCCCAGGCCCCTTCATCTACTTTCAGAGGCCCCCTGGGGCTGCAAGCAAGGGCCCAGGTGGCATGGACAATGAGGGCCCTTGAGGCAATGGAAGGTCAGCCTCAAGTATGACCATAAGGAGCTACAGAAGTGCCTGAAGCTGGATCCTTGAGCAACTTATGTGCCTGTACAACTGCCAGGAAGAGGAGATCCCAGAGCTGGAGATGGATGTGGACAAGCTCCTAGACATGGAGAGTGACGATACCTGGGTTGGGGTCAAGGAGCTGCTGGTTAACTGTTACAAACCCATTGAGATCTTCATCTCTGGCCTGATGGAAAAG
>NW_006160106.1:1078-4579 GCF_000334495.1 Tupaia belangeri chinensis | reverse complement strand
AGGATGAGGAGAAGAGGAGGAGAAGAGGAGGATGGAGAGGAGGAGGAGGAAGAGGATGATGATGATGACGACGATGACAACAATGGAAGATGACAGGGAGAGAGAAAAAAAGAGAAGTCTGGAGGAAAATTGCCTGTCATTGTGTTGAAAAAGGCAGAGGTCTCATAGTGGCATATTGGTCAAGTAAGAAAAACAAGTATAACCTTAAACTGGGCAAAAATGATAGGCACATTTTCCCCGAGAGACACATGCCATCAAGAATTTTTATTGGGGTGGGGGACCAAGCAGTTAATGTAATGACTATGTCACTGGACTCCCATGTAGTCATCCACGGTTCGAGTACCAGACCCAGTGGCTTAAAACTTACACCAGGTGTGTGTGTGCATGTGCCCAAGATCCTGAGAGGAGAATGGAGGAGAAGGGATTGTGACATGGCTGTCCCCCCACCCAGGGGTGATTTCTCACTTTCTGTCTCTGTCTGGTGAGTGCACACACCCTATAGCAAAACAAAACAAAACAAACAAAAGACACCTCTCCACAAAAGAAGAATTTCTATAAGGGCCAAAGAAACATGAACCTGACTGGTGCTTGGATTTACCTTATGCCAGGTAAGTCCTAAATCACTCATTTTAAGACCTGGTTATCCTCACATAGGTGACTTTATGTGGTAGACACCCTAGTGGCTTTTAACTCTCTGACCTGTGTCTGCAAAGTGATCATAAATAAAGCACTATAGAAAAAGAAGGGGGCTGTCACTTCAAAAGGCTAAAGGACTCGATAGTTAGGCCAGAGGGACTTTCAGTCCTATATGGCAGGTGCCCACACCAAGAACAATCAATTCCATGCAGGCTGACTTAGGTTGATCAGAAGACCCAGTGGAATTAAGGGTGAAAGGAGAGATGGAAAGAAAAGGAGAATCTCCCACCTCTAGGGGCTTGCAGAACTAACAGGTCATTCCAGAGGCAGTTTCTAGCCCTACAGGAGAGTTGCCCACACCAAGAGCTATCAATCTTGCCTCAGTTGTCCCACTTTAGCTAAGAGATTCCATGGACATTAATATGAAAATGACAAAGAGGTTAAGGAATAGTGTAGAGGCTTATATCCTGACTTGCTCACTACAATAGCTATGTTGCTGGAAAGGCTGAATGATCTTAGAAGAATCAGGTTCTTGGTGTCTCAAAGAACTGAATGTAGCACATGAGTAAAGTGAAAGAGCAAGCAGATTTATTTGGTGGTAGTACATTTGTAGGCTTAGGGGCAGGCTTTAGCAATATAGCCCAAGAGCCCCTTTATCTAGAAATTGGCTACTTTCCTAGGGTATATGGGGTTAGAATCTGGTGCTCTTCATTTGTCAAGTTGCTCAATTGTGTATGTCTGCAGATTTACATGTATAGTTTAAGGGTCCATGGTCAGAACAGTCAGTCTGCCTTGCTCCCATGTATTATTTTGTCCCCTTTCTGTCCTCTGAAGGGGTAGAATGTAAAACTGGTTTTCTGTTTTTGAGGCCTTTTTGTCCTTTATCTGTCCCATTTTTGTTCCTTCTCCCTTTGCTGTGACTTTCCTTTCTTAATTTTCCTAGCTCAAGACCACACACTCTCACACAGGGACCAGAAGGTGAAGTATTTCTATGCTTTCTGCAGAACACCTTCCAATCTAGTTAAGCCTATATTCCCAGAGCCAGCCCTGAGTCTGTTGCTGGGTTGAGTCCCCTTCCATGCATAGATCCCAGAGACTGTACCACGCTCTCTATCTCTGTCTTATTCCTAAGTTTCCTAGCCTCCCTGTGTTCTGTCTCTTTCTCCAATCTGCATTCAAGAGTCATGTGCCCTCCTCACTGCAGAGATTCTTTGTTCTATGTTTAAGCAGTCCTGGCTCTCCCTTCCTCAGGCTTGTGCCTTAGTATGTATCAGGTCTGACAGGGAAGAGAGTGCAGGAGACCAGCAGAGCAAAACCAGCACTGGAAGATCTCAGACCATAATTCATACCCTTGAGCAGGAGAGGCTTTGCATTCATGATTTCGATCACATGGATTTGAGTTTTTAAAATTTTTAAAAGAATTATATAACATTATTTTTTAATTTGCTATAGGTAGAGAGAGACAGAAAGAAAGCTGCCCAGTTCAGGACTCAAACTATGGTCAGCCATGTGGGAGTCCAGCTTCTTAACCACCATGCCACCTACTGGCCCCTCTCAAATGTTTAATACCTCTTTTCCAGAGAATCATATTAAATATATATGAAATATAAAATTGAGAAGGAATAATTATTGACAATGAATAATGTGAAACAGTGTTGGCTGTAGCTAGAAATAACTCTGGGCATCTTATTCATCATGGACAGATGTTCTCTGTTGGAACAAAGTGCCATGTCAACCCAGCCCTGCCTTCAACATCTGTAGAGAAAGACAAGAGTTTCTGGAGGAGAACTTGCTCTTAGCTGGAAAAGCTCAACCACAGACCATTAAGTTACCAGACCATATGTCTAGAAAAAAAAAATATGGAGGTTCAGAATAATTAGTTCAACTAGTTTTTTTTGTGTTAATATTATATAGTGTATATGTTAACAGATAAAACTTAGGATGTATATGTTACAAGTTCATGCTTAAGTGAATATGGAAATAGTCTAAACCTGCCAAGTCTGAGCCAAAACCCTTGAGACCTCTTTGTGAATCTCAGGCAATAGATTTAAAAGGAAAGGTAATGTGAAAAATAAAGAAGCTTATATTGAACTTGTTACCGTCCCTCTGAATCAAGGCCATTTCTTCTGTCCATCTCCTCCTTCTGCCAACCCCTTTGTGTCTGTTTTTATTCCTCCTTTGCTTCTCTCCTAGTTAACTTTCATTCCTTTTGTGTCTTCCAAGTCCATTGTTCTCACCCATTGCATTGTCTATATCACCTTTTCTGTTTTTCCCCAACTCTTTCCTCCCTTCATGTCTTTGTTTCTTACCCATTGCCACTCTTTTCTCGTCTCACCTTCTTCCTACCCTGACATTCCCTGGGAAGAAATAAAGATGCCTTGTCCAGGATGAGCACATATCACACCCAGGGAATATGAACATGTCCTTGCAGTACAGTTCATGGGGTGGGTTTGAGACAGGACACTGTGTATTGCAGGACAGGGCCAATCACTTCCCCAGAACTAGTCTTGGGGGCCTCTCTGGGCAGTTACTGACAAAGGGTGGCCTCTTGATAAGAGGCTCCACCTTGGACAGAGAATGATGGGCTCTCAGGAGTGGAGGCTGTGTAGTCCTAACACTGGGACTCAGGACAAGGTCCCAGGGCTTCCCTTGAGTGATGAGGCCAAGGCTGCAGAAATTAGCCATCAACTGATGAGTTGACCTGGCATAGGATGGGGATGGATAATTATTAGGGTTTTAAGGAGAAAACAAATACATGTAGCATCCATGTGGACCACAGACAAAACAACCAAACTAAGTGATTTTAACCAGAAACATACTGAAACCATGATTGCAGCAGTGCAGCACCCCAGGAGGATTTCAGGG
>NW_006160106.1:0-992 GCF_000334495.1 Tupaia belangeri chinensis | reverse complement strand
ACTGGACATAGCAGTGTGAGAGACCACCAAGAACTGCTTGAAAATGTATTCCATTCCTGAGGAGAAGCTCTTCTGGAACTACATCTGAGTGGGCAGAAATGTAGGAGACAAAGGAAAGAACTCCTAGGGTATGGGCATGGCCATGTGAGTGTGGCCTATAGGAGGGGTGAGAGGCAATAAGATGATAAACTGAAGTGTGTAACATGTGCTGTTACCTTGTTGGTCTCCAATGGCCAAGAACTTATTGCTTCTTCCCTGTATGGACAGAACACTGAATGAATGGGGTCTTGTGGGTAGGAATATGAGTAAGGGTTTCATGTGGGAAGGATCTAATCTCACCCCTCCCCCTACCACCCTTGTTGGACCCACCGACGGTGAACAGTTCCTGAGTTGGGGGGTGAGGATTAAAGAAAAAACAAGAAGACAGGACTGAAACGGGAGGACTGCCCATCAATACCGGTCAGCCACACATTAACTTCATTGCTCTGTTTTATACAGAAACATTTGGCTCCCTTAACGTGGGACTCAAAAGTCCTTACTGAGTTTATCAGGTTGTTGTAACAATACTTGGAACATTCTGCACATAACAGTTCAGATGCCCAAGGTTAGGTCCAGACAGTAACCTTGGTCTCCATCTAGCAGTCACGTCCTGCACATTACTCAAGTTTCCTTTTTGGCTCCCCACATCTCCCCCTTTTTTGTTTATTAAAAAAAAAAATCCACCACTTCTGATGGGCAGTAGGCTGTGCCTGTCTTAGGTTGTCCCTGGTAACATTTTCTCTTACCCATCATCGGGTAATGCATATTTGTATGCACCCCCTGTCTTAGGTTGAGAAACATCCCAAGGATCTTACCCGTCATTGACTACCAGTCTCTGCATCTAATGCCTTGGCATGAAGTTTTAACCAAGGGATTTCGGAGCGAACTCCGAGAAGTGAGCATCCGATTATTTGCACAAGGCAGGGGGCAAAACACAGCAACATAAGACCAAT
>NW_006160105.1:33071-34139 GCF_000334495.1 Tupaia belangeri chinensis | reverse complement strand
GTAAAGGTTGGGACTGGAAGCCAGGGCTTTGGGGGCTCAGGAGGGTCAGGACCCCCTAGCCCCGGGGGGCCCTGGGCCTTCTGATGGCAGTGAGGTGTGGTGTGTCAGCCCACCAAACAGGGAGGGGTGACCACTGCAGCCCCTGCAGGGGGGCTGGTGACCAGATTCTGAGTGTGGATGGGGGCAGGGGGAGGCAGGGCATGGGAGGGCCTCGGGGGAGGCAGAAGAAAGGCTGGCGTTCTCCTAGCCAAGATGACAGACAGGCAGACCGACAGACACCCACGCCTGTGCCCCAGCACGTGGGCCGATCTTGCCCCCCTCTGCCTTTACCTGTCCCCACGTCCACTTCTCTCCCCTATGCCCCCTCGTTTCTGCCTCACTGGCCCCCCATCATCCCCGCCTATATCTGCTCTAAGTACCAGACAGTCTGCACCTTCCAAGGCTCCTGTTGGGGACAGGCTAATGCCTCCACACACAGGCCTTCTGTGTGCCGCTGCCTCCAGGCAGCCCCACAAGCCTCTCCCCCAGCAGCAGCTGCCACCTGCTGGCATGGAGGTTAAGGCACTTGGTCCCACATGGCTGTCTGTGCAGTTCAAATCCCAGACCTGCCAGCAGTGGTTTGAGGGAGACCGTGGTCGCTGCACTGACAACGTGCCAGGGCCGGCTTTCACGCTAGGTCCGCCAAGCTACAAGCAGGAATAGACTGGCCTGGCTGGGCCGGGTGTCTCCTGCTGGAGGACTGCAGATCGGTGGGGGTGGGATGCAGCCCTCCCCCGGCACGGCACCTGGGGGCCCTAAGGACTCCTTGCTAGGGTATCTGCAAGGCACACGGAGCTTTGGCTGAGGCATGGCGAAGGCTGTCCTTGCCCTACTAAGGTGGTAGCCAGACAGACACACTGCCCATTGTCCCTTCCGCTCTCGCTCCCCCACCCCCCAGGGCAGATGTGCTAATGGGAGAGGGAAAGTAAGAAAGCATCCTTAGGGGCCAGCAGGTGGCGGACTGGACTCCCACGTGGCTGACCACGCTTCAGTGAGTCCCAGACCCAGACTCTTGAAACATGCCAGGCG
>NW_006160105.1:20325-21457 GCF_000334495.1 Tupaia belangeri chinensis | reverse complement strand
AGAAGCAATGAAACTGCCCACTCAATGACTGGTTTCCATGAGTTCTAGGTAGAAACAACCCCTGCCATGCCCTCAAGGTCACCCCCACACAACTTCCGAACTCCACACCCAGGACTGCCAGCCTCCCATGGTGGGAACTATCTAGGGCCCTCCCTAGACCCCTGTTCTTCCATATCCCCCCTTCACAGAATGCCAACCTTCTATGAAATCTGAGGCCGTGTTCCGGCGCTGGGTCAGGCTGCTCTCCGCAGGGCTATTCCGGGTCTCCAGGGCCGGCTGGGTGGCCTCCACCAGTTCATCTTGCTTTTCCTTCCCAACCCGCTTGGTGGGTCAGCCTGGTCTCGAGCTGGTACACCTTCGGCAGGGTGAACTGTCGAAGGGCACCCCAGTGTACTTGGTGGCCAGATTGGCACTGGCGTGCACCTCAGCCCTAAGCACCTGGGAGTGCAGGAAGGCCAGGAGGTCAGCCTGTGTCCTCTCTGGGGGACCCAGGGCCTGCTGCCCCTCCACCAGCTGCTGGCTGCACTCCTGCAGCTCGGCCTCCAGCTGCCAGATCTGCCTCTTAAAGCTAACCATGTGGTCGTGGTGCTGCTCCTCCCACTCCTGCAGGACAGTCTTTACATGGGCCAGGTGCTCTGGGCAGCCCCAGTCACTCCTGGTGACCCTTGGGCACCAAGGCCAACACAGACAGGATGGAGTCAGCGCAGCAGCAGTCACGCCGAGCTTCCCACGCCAAGAGTCCCCAGTGGCCACGGATACTCATGTTTCCAGGCTGGGCATTCCAGGAAGCCATGGCCCAGGAAGGGCCCCCTTTGACTACACCACAGCAAGCACGTGGCTGGGGCCTCCTGAGTGGCCCTTGTGCATTTCCCACTATACCCAGGCCAGCTATTTGGAGTCAACCACCAGGCTGCACAGCTTCCCAACATCTGAAAGGTGATCCACAGAGGCAGGGAGTGATGTGAAGCCTCATGGCCACACCCATTCCCTTCACAGCCTTCCTGATGTACGGTGACACTGGGGGGACCTGGAAGTATAAGAAAAGGTAAGGACGGAACTGTGCCATTCCTACACTGGGCACAAATTTCCTTGGCTTCTCTCCTGGCAATGGAAAGAAATCCTCTCTCCCCTC
>NW_006160105.1:0-2582 GCF_000334495.1 Tupaia belangeri chinensis | reverse complement strand
CCCCCGCCTTCTCCTCAGGGTGGCGGGTCAAGCCCAGTCTCGAGCTGGTACACCTTCCACAGGGTGAACTGTCGAAGGGCATCCAGGCGTACTCAGGGGCCAAATTGGTGCCGGCTTCCACTTCGGCCCTGAGCACCTGGGAGTGCAGGAAGGCCAGGAATTTGGCCTGTGTCCTCTCTGGGGGAACTGGAGCCTGTTGCCCCTCCACCAGCTGCTGGCTGCACTTCAGCAGCTCAGCCTTGAGCTGCCGATCTGCCTCTTCAATCTGCCCATGTGGTCTCAGTGCTGCTCCTCCCACTCCTGCAGGGCAGTCTTTACATGGGCCAGGTGCTCTGGGCAGCCCCAGTAACTACTGGTGACCCTTGGGCACCAAGACCAGCATAGACAGGATGGAGTCAGCACAGCAGCAGTCACACCGAGCTTACCATGCCAGGAGCCCCCAGTGGCCACGGATACTCATGTGTCCAGGCTGGGCATTCCAGGAAGCCATGGCCCAGGAAGGGCCCCCTTTGACTACACCCCAGCAAGCACACGGCTGGGGCCTCCTGAGCGGCCCTTGTGCATTTCCCACTATACCCAGGCCAGCTATTTGGAGTCAACCACCAGGCTGCACAGCTTCCCAACATCTGAAAGGTGATCCACAGAGGCAGTGAGTGATGTGAAGCCTCATGGCCACACCCATTCCCTTCACAGCCTTCCTGATGTACGGTGACACTGGGGGGACCTGGAAGTATAAGAAAAGGTAAGGACGGAACTGTGCCATTCCTACACTGGGCACAAATTTCCTTGGCTTCTCTCCTGGCAATGGAAAGAAATCCTCTCTCCCCTCCAGGCTGCAGGCCCATGGGCTAGCAAGCTCAATGGTGTTTTGGCAAATGAAGCAGAGTCTACTGGTGAGATGTCTGAGGTCAGGGATGCAGAGAATCACTACTCCATGCACGTTACTGGCCAGGCCCACAGCGAATGTCAATCCAGTTTGCTGAAAATCTCCTTGGTTTATCGTGAAACAAAAGTGCCAAGCCACAAGCCACGCCCTGCTATTCTCAAAGCTCTCCTCTTCCTTTTGACTTTATATAGGCCTCTGAGCCCCTCTTCTCTGGCTTGGCTATTTCCAGTTTGCCCTCAAGGAAATGTGGGCATCCCAGGCGTCCTGTGGCTGTGCCCAGAGCCCACAGGCTGGCGAAATAAAACTATTGACAAAGAGAAACTATAAAGATGAATTAGAAATTTTGGAACTGAAAAATACATGAACTAATTTTTTAAAATCATGAGAATCAGCAGCTATGGCGTCAGAAGAAAGAGTCCGTGAACTCGGAGGACAGGACGTTGGGCACTGCCAAGGTAGAGCAGCAAGAAGGAAAAGGAATGAAGGAAATGAAGACACGCTCAGGGACTTGGCCAACGCCATCAAGGAAGCAGCATACACACGATGGCGCCTCAGAGAGAAAAAGAGAAGGTCAGAGAACTTAACTGTCTCCGAAGGCTGAAACGTCCCAAATTTGAAATGAGAAATAGACATGTAAATGCAAGAAGCTCAAAAATCTTCATTTAGAATAGAGACACACACTGAGATGCGTCATAATCAAACTGTGGAAAGTCACAGAGAGAACATCTTGAAAGCAGGCGAGGGAAATGTCCCGTACAAGGCTGTGCTCCTTGGAATAGCCCAGAGTTCTCGGTAGACACCTTGCAGGGCAGAAGGGAGTGGAGGCTTAGATTCAAAGGAATGAAAGGAAAACCTGCCAGCCAAGAAGACTATTCCAGCAAAATTATGCTTCAAAACTGTAAGAGGAATTAACACTTTCCTAGGTAAACAAAAACGGAGTGAGTTTATCACTCTGGACTTCTCTTACAAGAAATACCAAAGAAAGATCTTCAAGTGAAGTGAAAGGATGAGGAACTGCAACACAGAGCCACGTGAAAATGGAAAACTCCCTGGTAAAGGAAGACATATGTATACAAGAATAGAATCTTGTTGCACTGTAAAATAGGTAGGTAAATCACTGTTGTATCTGGTATAGAATTAAAATAAAAGCGTAAAGAATAATGATAAATCTATGTTAATGGATATGTAGGATAAAAAAGTAATCTGTGTCATGAATAACAAATGGGGCAGTGATATAAAAGAGTAGTTTTATATATAAATAAAAAGTTTTTTTTATCAGTTTAAAATAGATTATGACTTTAAAATGTTTTATGTAGTTGTAACAGTAATCACAAAGAAAATATCTATAGACTGTATACAAAGGGAAATAAGGGAACCGGACGATATCAAAACCAAAAAACAAGCAATGAAACATAAGACAGTAAAGGAAGAAAGGAGGGAGACAAAGGTATAAGATATGTTGAAAGTGGGACCAGCAGATGGCGTGGTGCTTATGGGTGCTTGATTCCCATATGGCTGACTGTGTTTCTAGTCCCAGACCTGACAGCTTGCTTTCTCACTTTCTCTCTCTCTCTCTCTCTGTTCTCTCTCTCTGTCCCTCTCTGGTCAAATTAAATAAACAAATAAAGCTAAATAAAATAATTCTTAAAGAAAATAGATATACAGAAACTGGTAATGGTAAGTCCTTCCTTGTTGT
>NW_006160104.1:0-1189 GCF_000334495.1 Tupaia belangeri chinensis | reverse complement strand
TTTGTCTCTATCTCTGGTGAGCATATGCACTGTCTGGCTAATTTAAAAAAAAAAGAAACTGCCTAACTGTTCTTCAAAAGGGCTATATCATTTTGCATTCTCATAATCATTGGGTGAGTGATCATTTCTTCATTTTCTTTCATGAATTGACTTTATTTCAGTTTTTAAACTTTAACCAGTCTGATAGGTGTGTTTGATATCTCATTGCTTTAATGTACATTCCATAAATGGCTGATGATAAATAAAGCATATTAAATAAATATGTTTATATGACATCTGTATCTTACCTCTGGTATAATGTCTGTTCATGGATTTATCCCCTTGAGTCTATTTTTTGTTTTCTTCTGGTGAATCTGAGGCTTTTGTTTATATTCTGGATGCTTGTCTTGAGTAGATAGGAGGGTTTTCTTTTGGTAATTTTGAGAGTTCTGTTTATATTGTGGATGCTAGCCTTTATTAAGTAGCTCCATAAATAATGATTTTGAGGGTTTAGCCGATGGCATGTTGGTTAAGGCACAGAACTCCCATATGGCTGTGACTTGAGTTCTAGAGCTGGTGGCCTGAAAATCATAGTGGGTGCATATGTGTGTGTGCTCATAATCCTGAGAGGAGAAAGAGGAGAAGGAATTGTGGCTTGACCATCACCCCTGGTGGGTGATTTCTCATTTCCTCAGTCTCTCTCTGGTGAATAAACATGCTATATAGCAAAAACTTTAAAGAAAAAAGAATGAACTTACAAACTCTTTTATTCTATGGTTTGCCTTTACATTTATTGATTTTATATGGAACCAGTAAAAAAAAATTATCTCAAAAATATCAAAGTAAATTCACACTGCATGTGTGCATGTGTTACTATAAATGGTAAGAATGTGTAGAATCCTATATAACTTCTGGGATGGTGTTTTATTGGCCCTTTGATACAAGATTGGGCTTTCCTGTGGTACAAAATGAGGAGCCCAACCCAGATATAAACCAGTAGATGATGGATACCAAAGTGGTTTTCTGGGTTCTCTTCAGTCTCACCTCAAAATCTGGTGAAGCAATGTCCTCACATGAAGCATTTCTTATATATTTAAAATTCTTGTTAGACCGGATGAGTCATTTTCCTATTTCTATCATTTTCTACTAATGTGTTAATACAAATTTACATTTTGCCTTCTGAGGGGATACTAGGAACTATGTGTGTAAC
>NW_006160103.1:0-5744 GCF_000334495.1 Tupaia belangeri chinensis | reverse complement strand
AATAAATTTTCAGTTTATTTCCTTGTCCTCGTACTCTGGTGAACTGACTAGCAGGTTTTGGGAGACCACCTGTTGAAGCCTAAGGACCCAAGGCCCACCGGCACTTGCCTGTGTTAGGAATAAGGTCTCCACAGAGTTGGGGCAGCCAGGCAGAACACAGTCCTAGATTGGAAATGGTGCTTGGCACAGGCTTTCTAGGAGTGTGTGTAATGGGGCCAGGAGTGGGTCAGTGGGAAGGTGTGGGCAGTTCAGGACGAGCTGAGCAGGGGAAGGCTGGTAACCTAGGATAAGAGGCCATCATGAGACAGGACGGTGTGTGAACTGGGCATTCCCAGGAAGCATTGCAGGTGGTAGCACGCGTGGAGACTTTTCAGGGAGGACAGAGTCTTCACTCACAAGAGGGTGTCCACAGTTTTTTCTAGCCACTGCCTAACCCAGAAGGCAAGGACTGCAGCCTCTCCTGGTCTATCTCCCACCATCTAACAGCAGGCTCTGTTCCCAGTCCATGTTGGATTTCATGCTTCCTGACCTGGACAAGATTTTGCAATCTCACAGTGAACCTCTCTTATCTCATTCCCACCTAGAAATTTCCATCAAACTACCTTTCCAGCTCCTCCTTCTCTCCTGACTGTCGAAGAGATGGGCCTGCATAAAGGGTCTGAGCTGCCTCACATGACCTACTGCCCAGCACTCAGTGCAGGGTCAAGCAGGCCTCAACAGCAAGAGCTCCAGCTCCTCACAGACCCAGACACGGGAACTGCCTGGACACTTAGTCGGGGGCCTGGGTCTGTTAGGAATCCTGTCCTCACTCCTTCTCTGTCCTGACACTTTATCCATGAGTTTTCATTATTTCTTTCTAGAATTTTCATCTTTCTGGCCATGTTTTTATGCTCCTCAAATTCCAGAGCTAGGAATCGGATCAGGGTGGTCTCTGAGGTACTGAATCAGTCACTTCCCCTTCTTTCTGAATGAATGAAATGAAAGCATCAGAGGAGGGTATGCCCACTCTCTAAGCTTTTCTGCACTTAGAATGGGAAAGTGTAAAAAGCCACACTTTGTTCTCAGAGAACTGTGTGCTCCCTCAGGTGGACTGCCACTCACTCAGGTGGTACCTGCCCCATCTCAGCCCCAGTGCTCTCCGCATGACATCAGCATTCTCAGTGACAGAGAGTGAGGTACAGTACCCTGGGTTACCTCAGATTGTCCTAACTCATTGTCAGGAGAAGGGGCAGAAATTCTTTAAAGAGAATAAGCATAATTGTTGTTGTAAGTCTATGAACTGCCTTGTACTAAATGATACTGACGTCCAGGGATGCTACAATATTGCACGTTAGATCAGGAATGACATACAGAGACATCCTCAGCAGGAACACACACGCTGTAGGGAGCTGGCAATGAAATGGCAAAGACCACGGGAGCCATAACACAAGTACAGAAATGCACCAAAGGGAGGTGAGAACCCCTAAGAAGGCTAGTGATGCCAAGAGGCCTGATGCAGGGGAAATGGAGGCTGGGAATGGAGCATCCTCCCTTGAAGACTAAAGGCTGCTGTGTCTTTCTGATCCTACAGAATCAAAGTCACGGCCGTATGCACACCCCTCCCCTGAGCTCATTGAATGTCCAGGTCTAAGCTGAGGCAGGAGTATACACAGGCATTTCTGGGGCACAGTGGAAAGAAGGGGTCCCGCCATATTTCTGGCCCCAGGGTCTACCTGTAGGTCAGAAGTGAAGGTCTCAGAGTTCAGCCTCTCTGCTGAGCTGCCTCCTTTAGTCAGAGGGAAATGAGAAATGTGCTTCTGAGGAGTCATCCACATGGTCTCTGAAGTGAATAGAAGCACAAAGAAGCCTACTCACCAAGGTGGCTACGATGCTGTCAGGTCCGACCTGTCCTTCATGCCAGGCAAGACCTCCAGGCAAAAATCATACCTCTGGACTGCCAAGTCCAGGGCTAATATAGACCATGGCTGCATCTTCCTCAGTTTTGAAGCTGTCACTCTGTCAGGATGAGGAATCCCTTTGCAGAATCCCAGTCCCTGAAGCACACCTATTTCTGTCCCTCCATAATTACAGCATCTGTTTTGCTCTGAACGTATTTCACCTGTAATTAGGGACTGAAGGATGCAGAGTGGGAAAGGTGTGACATGTCAAATTCGAGTACCTAGGGTACTTTTCTGGCCCTCTCTTTGCTGTCCCCAGTTCCAGAGCTCAGAATGAGGACTTCCTCTGGGACACTAGTCATTCTTTATTTATTTACACTTTAAAGTAAATTACCTATTTCTAATTCCATGAGCAACAGGAGAGAACAGGGACACAGGCTCAGACTCACTAACAGAACGTCTCCCTGTGTCCCCCCTGCGGCCTGGCCATGCTGCCCGACTCTCAGGCTCAATGGCACGTCTAGTTGCACCAGGGTCTGCCCTTTTTGTCCTCCTTGTGGCTTCCACCATTGCATGGGGCAGCTCCTCTGCTGCACCTGTGTCCCCACTACCTCCACTTTAAAATCCAAGCTGCTGGGGACAGCACTTGGCCTGGTGGATGAAACGTGGACTCTCACATGCCCGACCACTGTGGGAGTCCAGACACTTTGGCTTGAAGCTCATGCTGGGTCATGTGTGTGTACTCACAAAACACTTGGAGGAAGATGGAGGACAAGGCATTGTGGCATGGCCATCTCTTTTTGGGGTAATTTCTCACTTTCTCTCTCTATTTCTGTCTCTCCAGTGAATTCACATGCTCTATAACAAGAATCTCACTAAAAAGAGAAAAATAAACCAAACTTCCCCTCGATGACCTTCTGTAATTTATCCCCCAGGAGGGTCCTTCTGTCTGCTTTCATTCTACTGCCTGGAAGAATCTCTGACCTGATGCAAAGGAAACATAGGAATGGGACCCAGAGCTGAGTGACAAGGGAAGGAGCCCATTCCTCCAGAGTAGGAATTGGGCCAGGCCACCCTGGAAGGTGGCTGTGTCCACCGTCTTTCCTCCATTTCCTGTGGGGCTGTTTCCTCTTTCCTGGAGCCTCCCCTGCCCCCATGGCCTGTGGACACCCATGCACAGAGGGCCCAGTACTTTGTCCAGGGACATCGAGGTAAAAGGCAAAGTCAGGGTCTGGTCCCAGGGAGCCCAACATCAGAGCATGGTTATGTTACCTATCACGTCCTGTGTGTCCTCCAGGTCACTCTGTCTTTCTGTCTGTCTCACCATCTGTCAAAGTCGGGTGTCTAGGCCTGTCCAATAGCCCAGTGGTGGGAAGATCTGGACCCGAGTGCAGGGGGACTCCTGGCTCAGGTGGCTGAAATACCAAGTCATGCCCCTGTGTTAGACCACAGGACAGAGTGATTTAGGACATGATTTGTCTTGACCATGCCCTGGTGGGGGTGCTTTCTGTCTATCTCTCTGACAAGGTCCACCACTTTGACTCCTGCTGGGTCAGTGGACGGGAAGCTCTGATGGTCCCTTCCCCTCCAGGATCATGTGTCCTGTCACTATGAAGGCCCTGAAGGAAGCCCTACCTCAGTCCACCTCTGTGAGCATTGGGCAGCTATAGGTCAAGAGCCAAAAAATGTCTGCCTCACCTGGTTTGAGCTAGGAAACAGCACCTACCCTAATTTAGGAAAACCTGGACCTTCTATCACATTCCAGAGCCCAAAGCTGCATTTCTCAAGGAGGACACATGAGCGTCTCTGTGTCATCTCTAGAACAGCTCACTGTCACCATGACCTGCAACGTTTTGCTGTGCAGGTGACACCCAGGAGAGCCTGATACCTCTGACATCACCTGGCCCATTCCCACCTCCTTTCTTTCTCTTTCAAAGCTGTTCCCCATAGTTTGCTATTCCCACTGCGGTCTCCATCATTCGCCCTTGCGTGAAGGTCAGAACACATCAGATACCCTAATGTACCTCTGGGACAACTGGTTATCCATGGTGTTGTCAAACTCTCCCAAGCACGGCCAAAGGGTGGCACTGCAGTGACTCGTACCCTGCATGTGACCAACCAGAGTGAAGGTCCTGGGTCCTGCCAGGAGCCCTCCTAGAGCAGTGGGACATGCGTGTGACTGGGTCAGGGCTAAATTCGGCAGGGGTAGCTGGCAGCTTCCAGGCCCTACTGCGTGTCCTGTCTCTCTGCTTGCTCTCCCTGTGTCTCTTCCTCATGGAGGAAAGAAATATAAGTAAAGCTAAAACAAATACAGTCTCTCTGCCTTCGCCCTGCTCTACACACAGTCTGTGTTCACCTCAGAGCAGGGACACGGCCCTGCCACCTGGTTTTATTTCTACACAATCTGGTGACAGTTCCCAACTTCCGTGTGCCAGCAGAAGCAGCCATCACCTCCCAGAGCTGAAGGCTGGCATTCCTTCATGAACATGGGCACCAGAGCAGTCAGGGATGTAGAAGGGACTCCTAATGGTTAACGACCAGATTGTCTTGGTCCTGATCATTCAGAAGTAGTACCTAAGGTAAACCAAGGGAGATGGTGTCATCTGCTCAAACCCTTAATGGTGTCATCTGCTCAAAAGTCCCCTCAACTCTCTGGCAGCAGAGAAGTCAGGGACGTAGGAGGGAGTCCTAATGGTTAATGACCAGATTGTCTTGGTCTTGATCACTTGGAAGCAGTTCCTAAGGTCAAATGAGGGAGACGGTGTCATCTGCTCAAAAGTACCCTTGACTCGCTCTACTTCCAAATGCCATTCATGAGGACTGGATACAGACCAACTTGATCTCCATTTTTGGAGAAGATGTTTCCTTAAAATTTAAAAATATTTTAATATTTCTAATCTCATCCCAGCCTCAAGACTGCATCTGTGAAACTTTTGGGCTCAAGCTGTCACTTGGAGCACAGGCTATGAGAACACAGCTATGACCTCCTCTCTCCTGCAGATTCTCACCCCACTGATGAGGGGTGTTCAGTAAAAACACAGATATTGTACTCCAATTCTCCAGTTCAGTCCTGTTCATGCATGTTTGAGGGGACATCCGTGATTTTGGTTATGGCTGGGACTCTGTCTCCTGCCCACGTGGCTTGTCCTCTCTGCTCAGGCCCTTCCTGGGTGCCTGGCCTTTGCATTTCCCATCAAGGCCTTTTCCCGTGCTCCTCCCCCGAGACTGTGCATCCTGATCTTCATCACTGCTGGCCTTCAGCCTCTCCAGCTCCTCACCTCACCAAAGTCACTCAGCCTCCTCCTCACCTCCTCTCTTTCCCACACCTCCATCCCCTTCTGTCTCTTCCCTCAGCATCTGGAGTAGGGCTCTGCCTCTTGTTGTTCCAGGGTCTTCTGGAGGGCAGGCCTGGGATGTGGACAGCTTCTCAGCCTCTCCTGTGATTCCTTCTCCAGGGGCATTGTTCACCTGCTCCCCTTCCTCTTCTCTCTACACTCCACCTTCAAGCTCAGAGGAGAGAGTGTCCCCTGTCACTTTACTGTCACTTTTCTCATTCAATCAGGTCCTGGGCTATCATTGTGGATCTCAGCTCACATTCCTGATGGGGGAACCAGGGCCAATGAATGAATGTTCATCTATTTGCCCCAGAGAATCCTCAGTCCCTAAGCCAGACCCACTCCCAGAGATGCCTGGGAAAGCTGCTCATTCTGTAACTGTCATACACAGGGGCAGCATCCTGTCTCCTCCTGGCACTGACAGACTGGCTATTTGCCAGGGGCCAGGATGATCAAGTACATCGTCTCATCAGGCTGTTTTCATTTCTACCAAAACTCTGAGTCTTGCTTCTAATTTTGAAAGAACAAAATT
>NW_006160102.1:312073-333175 GCF_000334495.1 Tupaia belangeri chinensis | reverse complement strand
CCCAGTATGCTACCAGTTTCATGACAAAGATTGGGCCAATAGTTATAATAACATATTTATTTTTTTAAATATTTGAGATATTCCTGAACATGCCATTGAATCTCTCACCTTCTTGATCCTGATTCAATTGAGGACTACACATAAAACATAGATATTAAAATTACTCATATTATTACATGTCAATTTAAATTTGAAAATGTGACCTGAATATGCTGTTTTGCTCTTTCATTCTTAATTGGAGTTTTCCAGATATAGCAGACCAGTGGGATAAATATTGTCCCCTCTTGTCCTTTCTGGAGAAATGACCAGCCTCAGCATCCATATCAAACTGATGGAAGAGAGGAAAATGTTTTGGATAAAGTAGTCAGGAAGGTTAAGCAAATTTTTTAATGATTCATCAATCTTTATCCACTCTGCTGAGGTTGGTAGGTGAAAGATGTAGACGTGGACTCTAGAGTATTATCTAAGACCATCACTCCAAAGTAACTCAAATCCATGCCTTGGTCCTTTTCCTTTTCTTTTCTTTTTCTTTTTTTTTTTTTTTTGTTTGTTTTAAGCTTTTTGATATCAGAATGTGCACTTTCTGGAGAGACAGAGACAGAGAGACAGAAATAGAGAAAATACATCTTAGGGGGGATGGCAACACCACAATCCCTTCTCTATTCTCCTCTTGGGACTTTGGGTACACATGCACAAGTGCTTGGTAAGAGTTTTAGGCTGCCAGGTCCAGAACTTGTTTGTAGGCGACTACATGGGAACCAGTGATGTAACTATTCCGCCATCTGCTGGTCCTACCTTGACCCTTTTTATAATACTTAGTACTGTCTTGCAACTATTTATGTATTCCATAAATCCCTGAATCACCCTCGAGTTCCTTTTTCCATTCCTACTCCCTCCCCATGGACAAAATTATTTCCAGGATACATTTTAGCTATATTTCCATTTTTCCTTTCCTTTAAGTTTACATTTTTTATTACCATTTTGAGTGATAATAAGTAGTCATACATATTTATGGGATCTAGTGTGGTTTCTCAGTACATGTATGCAATATGTAATCATCAAATCAGTGTACAAGACTATCTAAAATATTTATCCCTAGTTTGTGTTACAGACATCCAAGTCCTCTATTCTGGTTATTTTAAAGTACACATTGCATTATCCCCCACTAAAGTTACTCTATGCTGGCTGGTATAGTACCCCAGAACTCATTCCACATATCCGCATGCACTCCTGTATCTGTGAGCCAACTTCTGCCCATTCACCCTCCTCCTCTCCCTGCTCCAGCTACTGGTATCCTCATTGCACTTCCCACTCCCATGCACATGAATTTGTTGATTTCCACCAATGAGTGAGAACATATGCTATTCATGACTGATTTATTTCACTTAGCCTTATTTATTAATTGTATATATTTATAGGGTATAAAGATAATTTTTCAGTACACATATACATTGTGAAATAATCAAATCAAGTCAATTAACATACCATTGCTTCAAATAGCTATCATTTCTTTGTGGTGATAGCATTCAAAATCCTCATTTTACCTATTTTGAAATATACAATATATCATTATTAACTATAGTTACGATAGTGTGCAATAGGTACCTGATCTATTCCTCCTAACTATAATGTTGTACCCATTCCAATGAATTCTATTTAATTAGCTCCAAATTGAATTTTAAAAAGCCTGTAGGTAATTTCAACTACCAAAAGCGTGTATACATTTTACAATGTATTTTGACAGTCAAAAGCAATTGCAAAGTCATCATTAATTGGTCATTTATGAAAAGATTGGGGAGAAAATTCAAACTCAAAGGTATATAATCAATACAATTTATCACTGTAAATGAGAAAACATAATTTTTTAGCCAAACATTTAAATAAGATTTCTTCTAACCAATATGTTTAATCAATATTTCACAGTATTTTGGCTTGATGACTGTTTAAAAATCTATTAGATAATTATAATAATGTAATAAAGCTTTCATCCAATTTTATATACCAATTACACAGAAAAGCATTTTCAGAATGACAAAATATAGAATATATGCATTTTTCAAATTGTAGCAGGATTTTTACCCATCCTAACAAATGCTTTGTTTTATTTTTTGCACAATTATGGTAACAGGCATATAAACATTTTATGTTTCTTTTTATTATTTTATTTAAAAATAAGAAAGAAACACTTACTGTATTATTTGGGTTCTGTGTCAACAGATAATTGTATTTTTTTTTTTTTTGGAGAGGGGTTTGCTATAAGGTGTGTGCATTCCCCAGAAAAACAGAGAGAGAGAGAGACACAGAAAGTGAGAAATCATCTCCTGGGAGGATGGACGTGCTGCAATCCCTTCTCTTCCATTCTCC
Organism: Tupaia belangeri chinensis; assembly: GCF_000334495.1. Lineage (NCBI taxonomy): Eukaryota > Metazoa > Chordata > Mammalia > Scandentia > Tupaiidae > Tupaia > Tupaia belangeri. The sequence continues at coordinate 330,811 of NW_006160102.1, read as the reverse complement.
TCTTAAGATATTGGGCACGCACGCACATGTGCTTGGCATGAGTTTAAGCCACCGGGTCCAGGACTCCAACCATGGTCAACTACGTGGGAGTCCCGTGACATGACCATTATGCCAACTGCTGGTCCCAAGACATAATTGTATATTATACTAGCTTGTGAACTGTGACTTTCTGTAAGAGTATCATTAGACTTTAAATAGTGAATAAGTAATTTTTTTTTATTGATCTTTCTCTTTAGGTAAATTTACAGCATGCAGTTTTTCAATAGAAAGGCCTAGATTTGCATCCATTATCTTGTGCTCCTTCCTGGCCTTAAACTGCCTCTACCTTTTCTCAGCTCTCATCTACCAGATCAAGTGATGTCTGGATTATTTCACATTCTTAGCTGGACAAGAGCCTGCTGACCTTATCTTCAGATTCAGTCATTCTGGTTTTCATGAGAACTTCATTGCCTAAGCCCTTCAGGCCTTTCTCTTATGTACATTCAGACTGGGGATGTAGTTCTTGTGAAAAGAAGAAGCCTGCTATGTTGGACTTAACTTTACTGGCCCAACATATCCCATACATAAAATAGTAGCTGTTAATTTTCAACTCATAGCAATACTGATACTCGCTGTTAGGAATATTCTGAAAACTTGAATTAGAACTCTACTATTGCAACATAGAAACTAAAGAAGTATTGAATATTAATTCAAGTCTAAGACAGAACTGTTTAAATAAGTGAAATCCAAAGTTTGCTTCGGCTCCTCAACAAGTTCATTCAGGGTCACACCTGGGGCTGGAATATTGAGACAGTCCCTCAAAAAGATCTTCCTTGATTTTGACTTTTACTATGTTCATGTCAAAGAGCCAGCGCCTGCCTTTGGGTTTTGTACTTTCTCTCTGATCTACATTTTTTGAAAAATCTTAAGTGTTATTGGTGATAAGGTTCAAGAGAGGAAAACTGTCTTAGTCACATGAAAAATGTAATCCTTTCTATTATATTTGTTATTCCCAATAGTTTTATTATAAATGTAGACAAAAAGTATGAAGACTTTGATTTAAATATTTAATGTAGATAAGATCCAAAGAGGAAATATTATGAGGTAAAATCTCTAGAATAATTCATTATACATATCTTTGTATAAATGGTTTATATTAATAAGTCTACTTGACCTAATTTCATTTAAATTAATCATTACTGTTAGTTATTCATTCAATGACTCTTCATTAAGTATTAACAGCAATCCCAAAATGGTATGCAGATCTCCACCAGGAATTAAAGATGAAAATCACATTAATTCTGTCTTTAGACCATTCATAGTCCAGTAGAAAAAATAGAAAATGTATAAAAGGAGAAAATTAGCATAAGAAAGACTGAGAAAACCACCATAGGCATTCCAGAGAGGAAAGAGCCATTGCAGCTGAGATATTATGAACAAAATCATAGCGAAGTTTTTTTCTTGATTACAAAGAATGAGTTGCCTTTTTATTAATTCCCTACAATTGATCCATATATATATATTTGGAGAGGTTTTTGCTATAGGGCATATGAATTCGCCAGAAAACAAGACAGAGACAGAGAGACAGAAAGCAAGGAATCACCCGCCAGAGGGGATGGCCATGCCGCAATCCCTTCTCCTCCCTTCTCCTCTTGGGAACTTGGTCACACACGCACACGTGCCCGGCGTGAGTTTAAGCCACCGGGTCCAGGACTCAAACTGCAGTTGACTACATGGGAGACCAGCAACACAGCCATTAAATCTACTACTGGTCCCCCACCCCCAAATGTCTGTATTGGAACCAAGTGCTTTTGCACTTACTGAAAGACACTATGTATTCCTAGTAATAAACTTATAAATGAAGATTCTATCTATTAAGATGTGACTTTTAGAAACACCTCTAGGGAGAGCCATAATGATATCTCATGAGTGATAAGTTGATTAAATCTTTAGGGAAGATTTTCCCAAGGTCAGCCAATCAGGTATAAATCCTCCCACTTAGAAGCACTTCAGAGAGGATAACAAATCACTATCTCCCCACAGGTATGTCTGACAGTTTTGAAAATCGAAAATTCATTAGAAATGTTTTCTTTATTATTTCCTCTTTTGAACATAAAATAGAATTAGGGACCATAAAAATTGTCACATTAAAACAAAACCATAGGCAGACAGACCCAAGAATCTTTAAAAAAGCCAGCAGCATTACTGATGATGTATCAGGAGGACATACCAGCCATGCGGCCACCCCTAACCTTGGTGAAAGATGCATTAGTGAGGTTAAAACTGAGATGTGGAGTGAGCTCACATGTGAAGTTTTAGCCAATTCTTGAAATTGAAAGTCATTCTTCTCTATTCACTTGTTTGCCTTCCCTAAGCCTAAAGCATTACAATTTGATAACTTAAAATAGATACACACTCTATAAGCCTGTAATGATTCCATACAGTTATTATAAGAAGAAAAATATCAAAAGATTTGGAAAAAAATATAAGATAAAAGTTTAGAAGAAACAAAACAATTTGAGCACCATTCCTTCTTCATTTCAAGGCATTCCTCCTAGGTTTCTCCAATCTGAGTTGGCCTGAAATACTGGTGGCTTTGCTGTGCCCATAAACATCAAAAACAGGCTTTCTATTGTTCTGTTCTAGGGGAAAATAGTTTTCTCTACTGCATTTGTGACCCTTCCCAACACTGCTATAAATCTACTGATCGTTCAGCTGATGCAACCACTTAACCAGAATTCTCAGGCAAGATTCTTGAGGCTTAAAGACTTCGCCCACCCCAACCTTGCATTGTGTATAGAGCTTTAAATTTTACCTGTGGAAAGTACTACTAGGATTGTATCAGCAATTCCATTATGATTTGTTTTTTACCTTCTTTGAAGGAATGTTGTGAATCTTCCCATTTTCTCATTCACCCTCCAGTTAGATGAGAGACCACCACTTAAAGAAAAGGGGGACTTTTAGTGATATGGGATATGGGATAAGGCGCTCTGGAGAGACCCAGGGAGCTATGTGTTATGCTATGTGATGTGAGTTTCGAAATTCTCAGGTGTTATTCAGCACACACACACACTTCCTAGACTATTTTAAAACTATGGACACATTAGTGCTGATAACACACGGTTACCTCCTACTGCCACTTCTGCTCGTAATTTGAGCCATAACTGTCTCAAGTTCTCCTTCTGCAAGTCATATTTCTTCCTGTGTGTCCTGTAAATGAAATCCTGCACTGTATGTAATAAATAATGGGAAAGTGTGACCTTTTTATTAAAAAGGCTGTCTTTTTTTTTTTTTTGTCTTTTTTTAGTGGAAAGACTTGAGATAGGAACATCAAGGCCCTTAGAAAGATTCTTTCTTTACAAACTTTCTAGAGCTAACAGAATACTATCAGGGCTTATGACAGAGGCTGAATTTTTCCTACTTTTAAATGTGTGTAAGAAAAGTTTTTTTAGAGAGTTCTTTTTTTTTTTAGAGAGACTTTTGCTATAGTGTACATGTACTTGCTAATGAGAAGAGAGAGAGACCAAGAGGCATAAAGGGAGAAATTACCCTCCCAGGGTGGATGGTCACACCACAATCCCTTCTCCTTCAGTCTCCCCTCAGTATTTTGGGCACATATGTACATGTGTGTGGTGTAAGTTTCAAGCCACCAGGTCTGGGGCATAAACTGCAGTCAACTACATGAAAGTCCAGGAACATAACCATTCTGCCATTTGTTGGTCCTATGGACAATATTTTATGAGCCTTGAAAATGGCAACTGATACACTTGTGGGGACTTGTAAAATTCACTGCAAGGAGAGAATGTAAGGGGGAAAACAGCTTATTTCATAATTCTTTTTTTTTTTAGTTTAAACAGGTATTTCAATTGTCCAGTTCAATATTTAACTCTGGCTATGCATTATGGTCATACAGAAACTTGTTAAAAATATCATTCCAATGTGTATCCCTTACCAAGGTAAGCCAGGATCAGTTATCAGGGTTTTTAAAACTCCCTACCTGACGCCCCTGGAAAGCAAGGGTAGACAATTACTGAACTAAATATTTGTGAATAAGTGATTTTAATAAAGTAATATTGCAGTTTTTCAAAGATATAAATTCTCAGGGCCAGCAAGTGGTATGGTGTTTGATGTACTCAACTCCCACATGGCCAACCGCAGTTCGAGTCCAGACCTGGAGACTTGATTTCTGTATCTCTTTGGTGAATTAAAAAAAGAATAAGTAAAAAATAAAATAAAATAATTATTAGAAAAAAGATATAAACATTCTATGTCCTCCTAGTCTTGCAACATTTGCAGTATTAATAAAGGTAGTCTATGTTTTTCAATTCCTGGTAGATTTAAACCCAATTCCCAACAATATCATATCCAGGTCTTTTTTTTTAATTGTTATTGTTCATTTGTGTATTTATTGAAAGTGAGTGTGAGAGGGAGAGACTGACAAACACACTTGACAGAGTTCCACCATGGAGCAGTCCTTCACTGACCCTCCACCTGTTTGCACTGGGTGTGTTCAGGTCAACCTGAAAACTGAACCCAGGACTCCCACATGGCTTCAACCCAGGGACCCCATATGGCTTCAACATTGCACGGCAGCTCTCAACCACCTTTGCCACCACAGCTTTACCTGCAAGTTTTAACTATCAACTAGATTTTTGGCCAGGCATGATTTTCAATAACTTTGTTACTCAAGTTACTACAGAGCATGTACACTTTCCAGAAAGAGAGAGAGACAGAAAGACAGAAAGCTACAAATCACCCCCCAGGAGGATGGCCACACTGTAATCCCTTCTCTCCCATTCTCTTTTCAAGATCTTGGGCACGCACGCACGTGTGCCTGACCTGAGTTTAAGCCACTGGATCTGGGACTTGCTCACATTGTAATAAGAGCTTTTTATATTAACTCAGACTCCATTGATAATATCAAAGAGTAAGACATTCATATACCATGAAAAAAGAGCTGATGTAAGTTGGCAAAGATACCTCATTGATTCATTTGGTTAGTAAATCATGGTTAGTGAATATCTACTATGATTCAGACATAGTATGTTCTGGGGATGTGGCACAAATACAGTTTCTGTCCACGTGTGGCTAACATTCTACTGGGGAGAGGACCAGCAATTGGTATAATGGCTATGTTGCTGAACTCTCATGCAGTTGACTACAGTTCAAGTCCCAGATCCAGTGGCTTAAACTCTGGTCAGGCACACGTACGTGCATGCCCAAGATCCTGAAAAGAGAATGGGAGAGAAGGGATTGCAGTGTGGCCATCCTCCTGGGGGGTGATTTGTAGCTTTCTGTCTTTCTGTCTCTCTCTCTTTCTGGAAAGTGTACATGCTCTGTAGTAACTTGAGTAACAAAGTTATTGAAATTCTATTGGGATGGATAGACAAACAGCATATAAACAAACAATGATTTCAGTAGCCGTAGATGGTATGAGGAACAATGTATTGTGAGTGGTTCATAACTAAAGGGTTTTTTTTTTTGAATGGAACTAAATTAGACAAGTAGCTGTATAATATCTTTTAGAGGAAGTTTTATTAGAAGATAGATCTAAAAAAAGTAATGAAGGGAGTCACTTAAAGATCTACATCAGAACAGAAACAGAACAGGCGAGGAAATAGCATATGCAAAGGTACTATGACTGGAGTGTGCTTAGCATGTTTAAGGACAGCCTTGACAGTGTAGCAGGATAAGACCGATTTGAGAGAAAGTGGTAGGAGAAAAGTTGGGGAGGGTGAGTAGAAAGACATCACATAAGCCCTTGGTAAGAATTTTAGATTTCACCTCAAGACTGATAAAATAATCTTGAACCATTTTACCCAGTAAGTAACATAATGTGATTTGTTTTTGTGGGATCTGAAGAATGCAGGATTTGAAGTGTTGAAGAAGATAAATCAGGGCTGCAATTTAGACAAAAGATAATTTTATCTTGGACCTGACTAGTAACAGAAGAAATGCTGTTTAGATTCAGTTTGCAAAATTTTGAAAAGAGAACTACATTACCACCTTATAGTTCATATATAAGGCATAAAGTCAAGGACATGAGATAATTTGAAATAAAAATATGTAATGTAAAGTAAATTGGAATATCTTCAGAGAAAAGAAGATGTATGAAATGTAAGTGATTATTAAGTGAAGAAATCGTCTACATTATTAGTGGTTGATTTGGAACAAAGGAATTGGTGTGGAAAAAATATCAAGGGGCAAGGAGCAAATACTGTTATGGATGAATAAGTAAGAAATTAGGAAGAAATAAATTTGACTGTAGGTATATGGTCTCTCAAAAAATACATGGTTCCCTAATAAAGAGAAGGCTTGCCTTTGCTAGGAATGGCAGAAACGATCTATGGTCATCGTTTATCCAGCACATTGCCAGATTAGACAATAGCCGTGTTTGAGAGGCAGAAGTTTTGAAAATCTTAGGGGCACCAAGAGCTCAGTTAATTCCCACCTCTACTGGCACAGTTCAGGTGGGAATTACAAAGCAGCTGCACCACATCGGTACATAACCATTAAGTCACTGGACGCCCATGAAATCGACCTCAGTTTTCATCCTAGACATGGAGTCTTAAAACTCACACTGGTCACGTGTGTGTGTGTGCCCAAAATTCCAAGAGGAGAATAGAAAAGAAAGGATTGTTGTATGGCCATCCCAAGGGAGTTGTCTTCTACAGCTAGTGCATGTACCCTATAGTTAAAATCTCTCAATTGAATAAAAAAAAAAAATCTCTTACAGCCTACTTTCATCAGCATCACTAAAAACTTCAACACCACAAAATACTCCATCTCAGTGGGAACTTTTCTTACACCTTTTCTTTACAAATCCAGTTTGTTTTAGTGCTCATTGATTTTGTCTCTTCTTGACTGACATACATTTTTTCATCTTACACCTAACATAGTCTGCTTTTTGTTTTTAGAGATACTATAAAGATGAAGATAGTTCCAAAACACAATGGCACGGAGGCAACTGAGTTCATTCTTCTGGGACTGACCAGCCAGCCAGAGCTGCAGCCCATTCTGTTTGTTGTATTTCTCCTGATTTACCTCATTACCCTGACTGGGAATTTTGGCATGATCTTACTAATCAGATTTACTCCCCGGCTCCAAACACCAATGTATTTTTTCCTCACCCACTTGGCATGCGTGGATATTTTTTATTCCTCTAATGTTTCTCCTCAGATGCTTGCTAATTTCTTCTCTGAGAAGAAGACCATTTCCTACACTGGGTGTCTGGCCCAGTGTTTTGTTTTTGTGACTCTGCTCCTTACTGAGTATTACATGCTGGGTGCCATGGCCTATGACCGGTACATGGCAATCTGCAATCCCCTACATTATAGCAGCAGGATGTCCAGGCCAGTTTGCATCTGCCTGGTCACTTTCCCCTACCTCTGGGGTTCAATGGTAGCTACGATGCAGGTAATATTGACCTCTCGTTTGTCCTTTTGTGGACCCAACACCATTAACCATTTCTACTGTGCTGATCCACCTCTCCTGATGTTGACATGTTCTGACACGTACATAAAGCAAACTGCCCTATTTGTGTCAGCAGGGATCAACCTCACAGGCTCCCTGCTCATCATCCTCATCTCCTACCTTTTTATTTTTACCACCATTATGCGGATCCGATCCAGTGAAGGGCAGCGCAAAGCCTTCTCCACCTGTGGCTCCCACCTGACCGCTGTCACTATGTTCTACGGGTCCCTCTTCTGTATGTATCTGAGACCAGCCAATAAGCAGTCTGTTGAGCAAGGGAAAATCGTGGCAGTGTTCTGTATTTTTGTGAGTCCCATGCTGAATCCTTTTATCTACAGCCTGAGGAACAAGGATGTGAAACAGGCTTTGAGAAGAGTGTTTATGAGAAACCTTGGCAAAATGGACAAAAGTACAATTTCTGTAGTCTCCCAATAAAAATTAGAACCTACTGGGTCTTAGTGCAATTCTCTGGAAGCATACTATTTTCTTTGATATATATTGTTTGGGATCAAGAAAGAGTCTAATGGAAATAATGAATGTGAAAGTATAATGAATGTGAAAGAGACAGAAAGTGAGACCTTGAGAGGTTTACAACAGCAGAAGTTAGCTGTTTATGATTATGTGGGTTCAGGCATTAGTCTAAACTATATTTGGGGCAAGATAGAGGCATGGGTGGGACCAACACTACAATGTTAGACTCTTATGGGAGGGTCCTCTGGTCATGTCCCAAGGCCACTCTAAACACCCTGGAGGTGCACATTTGTCTGTAATCTGGGCTGGCTGCAATGATCATGTTGAGGGTACTTCTCTCTCTCTTTATAAGTCTCCCTCTCTTGATGTTTCTCCCTTTAAGTCTCTGTATTTCTTCCTCTCTATCTCAGAGGAATAAATTACTTTTTTACAAAAATAATACAAAAAGAACATCATTTGGGCCTGGACTGCACTCACTAGAGGATTAACATAGTTAAGAAGTAATTTGACTAGTCTGTTTCTTCTAATACACTGATAGTTCCAGGTTAAGACAATGAAGTAATTCAAAGTATAGTCTGTCAAGTTAGGAGAAACTTACGTAATTTCTTTCTTAGAGCTCCAAATGATGGCTACACTGTAAGAACTCAGTCAGCAAAATATAGGTGTATACCAAACTTGAATAATATTTTACATCCTATGAAATGTGAATATATTTAAGCATTAGTATATATATTTTTTCTCAAATTAATGTGGAAAGTTTACTCTAACCTTATTTTTTGTATGGTTTATCCTGATGTTTCACATAAATACAAGTAATAAAAGTTGAAAAAAATTTTTTTTCTGCTGCCTAAATACTTTCCTTTTTTGGGGGAAATTTTTTGCCATACTGCACTTGCACTTGCCAGAAAGAGAGAGACAGAGACAGAAAGTGAGAAATCACCCCCCAGGGGGGAGGACTACGCTACAATCCCTTCGCCTCTATTCTCCTCTTGGGATATTTGGCACATAGTCACACATGCCCGGCGTGAGTTTAAGTCAACGGGTCTGGGACTCGAACCACTCAGTTCTAAAGCCCCATTGAGCATGGATACACCAGGCATGAGCAAGTGCTTACACAAAATCCCGACCACTTGGAGGAGTAAGGATTGTAGAGTGTTCATGCTACACTCAGGGGCACTTTCCACTTTTCTCTGTCTCACTATTTCTCTTTCTCTGACAAGCAACTGTAGCAACACACACAAACACACACACACACACACACACACACACACACACACACTATACAGACAAATGGATTCTACAATGAAGATCCTAGAAACAGAATGATATATCATAACTTGGTACATAATAGAGTTTGAACTAAAAATATCTAACAAGAAAGGAAGTATTCACAAAATAGAGAATTAGTGATTTTCATGGAAAAATCAATTTTGATTCCATTCTACAACATATGTATTACCAGGGAAAATAGAGACCATAATGTTCTAAAGCAAGAGCCTATAATGTTGAGAAAAATAGAAGAAAACACTATTATCATGGGCAAGAGTTTTCAAACAAAACATACAAAGTACAACCATACAGAGAAGATCAATACATTTGAACTGCATTAAAATGAGTAATTTCTGCAGCAACACATACCTTAAGCACAAAAATGAAATAAAGGTTATAATCAGAGTGCAGATATTTCCACTGCATGTAACATTAAAGATTAGTGTTCAGTGCACAATATATGAGGGGCTCTTATAATTTAGACACAAAAAAAGATTAAACGATCATGCTGAAAAGCAGACAAATAGAATCAAATAGCCTATAAAAAAGAGAAATCATGAATTATTATTAATGCATTTAAAATATTTAGTTTCACTTATAATGGTGATCCAAACTTAAACAAGAAATGAGGATCCATTTTTCATCCATCAGATTATAGACATTTAGAAGCTGACAATACCTATGCTGTATTGGCAAGAATGCAGAGTAAAGAGAGCAGTACACACTATTAGCAAGAGTATAAATGTGCAAAACAATGATCAAGATATTTATAGCATTTAAAGTTGTTCATATAGGGCCAGCCAGTGGTGTAGTGATTAAGGTGGCTGGATTTGACATGGATGACAGCACAGAGTCCTGGACTTGGTATTTTGAAAAACACTCTGTGTGTGTATGCCCAAAATCTTTAGAAGAAAATGAGAAGGGAATATGGTGTGGCCATTTCTCCTGGGGGTAGTTTCTTACATTCTTTCTCTCTTTCCCCCCACCTGAGTTTCTCTAGTCAAGTGAATGCTCCCACCCTAGAGCTAATTGGGAAAAACAAAAAGATGTTCATGCCTTATGAGAGAAGATCTTTCTCTGGTACACATTCAGAATTACATAAGAACATTTGTTGCTGGATGATTTTTACATTATCAAGGGACTTTAAAAAATGTAATTGACAGTCAGTAGTACAATGACTATATACATCATAACATGGTCGCATACTGTATCAGTGAAATTGCTGTTACATATTCAGCATCAATAAATCCAATAATGTTTCAGTAAAAACACACACATTTCAGGGTACATGGAGTGTATTTAATTTATAATAAGTCATCAGCCTAGCAAATATTATTATATAACTCCAAGGATATGTACACACCTAGTAAATGATGTACCTTTCCAAAGGTATAAAAATTTTAAGTTCATATTAGTAATTATTTCAGGAAATGGAGACAAGGACAGAATTAAGCAGGGAGGATTGAACATTGTAATAGAGTCTGAGGAAGGAAAATAGAGAGGCATAGCATTCATGGAACAAAGAAATGGGGTATTATCTATTGAAGATAAATTTATAGTAATATCAACTAGACTGGGGAGAAATGTACACATGCTGGAATATTGATTTTTGCAAGCTAAATAACGTGATTGAATGTATAAAAGAACTTTTTTGAAATAAAAAAAAATTTAAAACATTAAAAAAGGTGGAATAGTATAAAGATTAATTAGTTTTACTTCCACAGGTAGTTTTTAATACTACTTTCTATATTTGACTTGGGAATTATTCAGATAAAATATTAATAAGAAAAAGCATAAATTCAATATAATTAGGGAACAGGAGTTGTTGTAATGACATGTCACTGGACTCCTGTATAGTTGACTGTGGTTCGAGTCCTGGACCCAGTGGCTTATACTCATGCCAGGCATGAGTGCGTTTGTATTCAAGATCCCGAAAGGAGAATAAAGGAGAAAAGATTGCAGTGTGGCCATCCCCCCGGGAGGCTGATTTCTCGCTTTCTATCTCTCTGTCTTTCTCTGTCTTTCTGGTGAGTGCACGTGCCCTATAGCAAAAATCTCTCCAAAAAAAAAAGAATAGAATTATGAAGGGAAATTTCTGTGATCATAAGTGGCAAAGTATTTAACTTTTTAAGAGCAAAGATAAAGCAGTGAAGGGGTGGTGGCATGGCCATGCCCCCAGGGGGCGATTTCTCACTTTCTGTCTCTCCAGTAAGCACATGCACCCTTTAGAAAAGATATCTCAGAATTAAAAATTAAGATATGATAATAAGAAGTAAAGTGGACTGTAAATACTATGTATTGAAATTGTCATAAAAGTCAAGCATTTTTGCATATAGAAACATATAAAAATATGTCATGATTTTTTCTGAGCACACACTGTGTTTGTAAATATTATCTAAAACAGAAAATGGGTTTGTGACTTTAAGAAAGAAGTCCACAATTAATGACAAAGAATACTAACACCACAATTTAAAAGCAGGCCAAAAAAGACATGGATTTTTCCCAAGAGATATAAGTAAGCAATAAACAAGTGAAAATGTCATCTTGTAATAAACTATACAGACACACAGCCTTACGCACTACTGTGTATCTACTGCAGTCCATTGATTAAAAATAAACAGACAATGGACCAGTAGGTGGCATAATGGTTACAGCACTTGTCATTGGACTGCCACTTAGTTGACCTTGGTTTTAATCCTGGACCTGGCAGCTTTAACTCATACTGGGCACATACGCATGCATGCCCAAAATCCCCAGAAGAGAATGGAGGAGAAGGGATTTCAGGGTGGCTGTCCAGCTGGGGGATGATTTCTCACTTTCTGTTTCTATGTCTCTCTCTCTCTCCAGTAAGCACATACACTCTATAGTTAAAATCTCTCTTAAAACAAACAAACAAAAAATAAACAAATAAATAAAATAAACAGACAATAGTGAAAAAGAAGTAGAGAAGAGAGGTCAAATATTGATAAGAATACATACTATTAAACAATAACAAAAAAAAACCCTATAAAAATTAGGCATTCTCATCAAAAGACTAAGTAAGTGAGGATTAAAGTGGACCAGCAGTATCAGTCTAAACATATATCTAGGAATAATAACATTTCATGTATCTAAATAATCCTTACTGGTCTAAAACATTTATTATGGAAGGAAAAAAGGAATAACTTCCGCTACTATAATTCACAAGTTTCTGGAATATAGTTTGAAAGTTCCTAAGCACTATAAAAATGCTTTTTGGTCATGTCTTTACATTACTGGGATTTTTGTTGGTTTATTATTTTTTAATTCACTAAAATGGCATTGTAAACCTTAGCTAATAATCTAAAACATATTTCTAAGCTCCATACAGGACAAAAATGACTCCCTGACAGAAAGATACTTGCTGACTTGAAATGCACATAAACTGTCCAGATAATAAGGATATACTACATAACCATTGCCAAATTATCTATTTCTGAAACAGCTTCTTTTGGATAACTTTCCTTATTGCTCTTTTAACATCCTTGTTCCTCAGGCTATAGATCAAAGGGTTCAGCATGGGACTCACGAAGATGTAAAACACAGCAACAACTTTCCCCTGTTCAACAGATGACGCAGAAGGGGGTCTCAGGTACATGCAAAACAGTGTCCCATAAAAGACAGTGACAGCCGTCAGATGGGACCCACAGGTGGAGAAGGCCTTGCGCCTGCCCTCAGCAGAACGAATACGCAGGATGGCTGTGAAGATGAAAATGTAGGAGATGAGGATGATGGTGAGCGAACAGGTGAGGTTGGAGCCAGCCACCACAAACATGGCGGTTTCTTTAACATAGGTGTCTGAGCAGGCGAGGACTAGAAGAGGCGGGTCTGCACAGTAAAAGTGGTTGATCTCATTGGGTCCACAGAAGGATAGGCGGAGCATCAGGATGGTCTGGGCTAAGCCATTTGCAAAGCCATAAATATATGTAGCAGCAACGAGAGATAGACAGGCACAAGCAGACATTTTGCTGCCATATAACAAGGGCTTGCAGATGGCCATGTAGCGGTCATAAGCCATCACGGTGAGCATGTAATAATCTGTGATTACTAGGGAAATAAAAAAGTGAAACTGTATAAAGCAACCAACAAAGGAAATGGTTTTTCTCTTGGATAAGAAATTAACCAGCATCTGAGGAGTGACGTTGGTGGCGTAACAGAGATCTACGAAGGACAGGTGACTGAGGAAGAAGTACATTGGAGTGTGAAGCTTTGAGTCACTCCTGATTAGGAAAATCATGCACATGTTGCCAACTACTGTGACCAGGTAGATGAGTAAGAATACCACAAACAGGACAGGCTGCAGCTCAGCCCCACCTGTCAGTCCCAAAAGAATAAACTCTGTCACTATTGTGCTGTGGTTTCTCTTTAACATCGCCTTTTCTTGTTTTCTTGGCTTCCCAATCAAGTCTTTAAAAAAAAAAAATTAAAAAAAATAAAAGAAAAGCAAAACACATTTGACTTCAGCACTTTGTCATTTATTCATTATCCCTGACACTTCATCTGTATTTCTTCTTCTCTCAAACTTGTAAATGAATGTCATGTAAGAAGTAGCCTAATAAGCATAGAATTTTATTTTTTTTTAGGCTTTTGTCATAGGTCATGTGCACTCACCAGAGAGACTGAGAGGGAAAGTAAAAAATCACCCTCAAGGAATGGCCATGCCACAATCCTTTCTCTTCATTTCTCCTACTGGAATTTTGAGCACAACTGTTCACATGCATGGTGTGATTTTGAAGCTGCTGGGTCTGGGACTCAAACTATGTGGAAGTCCAGCATCTTAACCATTACATCACCTACTGGTCCTTGGAACTGATATTTTAAACATCTATCCTATTATAGATCTTTTGTTAAGGTCATACTTTCAAATGATTTTCTACCAGCCTATTCTTCAAGTTTCGATATATTTGAAGAGCCTTGTCCAAACAGGTATACAATTACTTTTTGGAGAACATGAACAATATACATATGATTGTATGTGTGAGTATACCAGTACAAATATACTGTATTGGTAGTTTTAAGAATTCATGAGTAGTAATGGTTTAGGAGAAAACAAATATATCAAAAGACTCTGGGGACAATAATGAGAAAAATGTAGAGAAATGAATCCTCAGATCATACAGATTTTGGTGTAGCTCTACCTCATTCCAACTTTTGCAAAATTAAGAAACCCGTCTATAACATGAAATCAGTGTAAGTTCTTTAAATATAAATTTCCAGTTGTTAAAATATAGTGAAATAAAAATGATATTAACCACGTAACTGAGATGGTACATAAGGTACCATGAAGCCCATCTCCCAACATAGAGACCATCACAGAAAATCAGTGCCCTCCTTTGATGGCATATATCTAGGTATGAAAATGTTACACTGATTCTGAAATTAAATCTTTAAGGGAAATCTTTGTTCAGCACATTCTTTGATTACAGAGTCTTGCTAATAAAAGTGACTTGCTATAAAAAAGAGTTACAACTGATTGTTAATAACTATGATACCAGTGATTTAAACAGGTCACTTTCCAAAGCACGTTGTAAATTCAGTGTTTGAGTACTTTGATCCATCACATTCTATCCATGTGAACTGGAGTATTGACTACCATAACAAGGCACAAAACCAGTTAACTAAATCAATGGAATCCTAATTATTTTGTATTTTTTCTTTATAAACTCATGAAGTCTAACTAAATTTTTTCATAATAATTGCCAAATAGGCAAATATTCTATAGGTGCTGAATGGTAACTTTAATGACTCCCATGTTAAAATATTAAACAAGATTCAAATAATATCTCTATTCTTTTTTATTTTTTTGTACTGTGGGAAAATTAGGGAATCCCATAAAGTGGACATTACATTAATAACCTTCATTTAAGAAAAAGAACACAGTATCCTATGTGGTTTAGCAAGAAACTCCAGAAAGAAAAGTTTGGAAGTGATCAGAGAACTCAGGGGGCATCTGAGACTTTATACTCCTGAAATTCACCTTCCCCTGAAGTTCTGTGACATAAATGCTCACTGTCACTGCAGTTTCCCCAAGAGCCTAGAAGATTTCCTCCCTATCTTTTAAGTGCTGGAATCATGGATATACTCATGGGTATGTTTGTGTGTACACAAACACACCCAGATTGACCTAGGTATCTAACTCCAGGTCTTCACAAATGACTCTAGCATCGCACAATGGCACACCACTGCCTGCACCACCACTGCAGCTGGGTGCATAAAATGCATTTTTAAATTAACATTGACAGCCAGATAGTGGTCACAAGCAAAATCAATGCTATGGAAGACTGACTCATATAATAAAGTTTTGAGGTTGCATCTGGAGGCCTACCTGGGTTCACCTGGCATGACCATGCCCATGGTCTGGGACTGGCTGAGGCTAGGGGTGGATTGTGATGTTAAGACTCTATATGGGGTGTTGCCTCTTTCTCTTTATCTCTCTCTCTCTCTCTCTCTCTCTCTCTCGGAAAAAATAAATGAACTTATTGAATATGCATTCACCTTAACTATTTAATATAGGCACCAGCAGATGGCATAATGGTTATGTCGCTAGACTACCACATAGTCAACCACGGTTTTAGTCCCAGACCTAATGTCTTAAAACTCATGCCTGGTGCCTGTGCATGCATGCCCAAGATCCTGAGATGAGAAGGGAGAAGAAGCATTTTGGTAATTGCTCACT
This sequence comes from Tupaia belangeri chinensis, assembly GCF_000334495.1. Classification (NCBI taxonomy): domain Eukaryota; kingdom Metazoa; phylum Chordata; class Mammalia; order Scandentia; family Tupaiidae; genus Tupaia; species Tupaia belangeri. The sequence continues at coordinate 314,925 of NW_006160102.1, read as the reverse complement.
TTCTTTCTGTTTCTTTGGCAAGCACACATGCCCTATAGCAAAAATATGTCTAAAAATAAATTAATAAATTAATATATAATATAAACCTGAAAGTAGCCAATTTTTTTTTAATCAAGGGTGTGTACACACACAGAATATTGCATGGTATAGTCCTTACAAAGTATACCGAGATTAGTTCAAAAAGAATTATAAAGTTTATTATATACTAGTCCCTTATTTTATTTTTTCATGAAACAGAATAATCATGGTGGATCTTTTTTAGATTTATGATTTAATCAAATCTCTATTATTGTGCCTCACTTATTGGAAATCATTTAGCATTTATTGACTCACAAATATTAAATTGGTTTCCCAGAAATATCTAGCTGACATTTCCTCTCAATATTTTTTTAATTTTATAATGTCTTATTCATATTTAATTGGGTATACCTCTATAGCACACAATATGATTTTCCAGAGTATTCATGGAGAGCATGACATTTTTGATAGTGTAGCCGTTACTGGGAGTTTACAATCCTATTTACTGAGTAAAAACTACAGTTCCATTAGTTCCTAGCTATATAGTTCTGGCAAATTATAAATCTATCTTTGAATTTGTTTTTCTATTAAAAATATTTTATTAATAATAATCATTCCTGAGGAGTTAATTCAAAGAAAGTTGGTATAAGATGTCTGGCATGTAGTAAGCATTCAAAAGGTTGTAGTTGCTAAGTATTATAGTGACAGATTATATCTAGTCTAGAAGAAGACTAAACATGAACGCCTTAGAGAAAGGATTTTATCTAACCTATAATTGCAGAGAAATCAGTAATCGGATGCATTCAATAAATACTGAAGGAAAAAAATACTGATGAAATTAACATTTTCTTGGTTGTAACTCACTTTCCATTAAACAAGCACAATTCCATTGTACATTTAATTTATGACTCTCTCGATTCTGTGAATAGTAACTTCTTTTTGAAACATTTATAGTAGATGGTACATTCTCTCAATACAGAGAGAAGGAAAAAGAGAAGGAAAGTGAGAAAATACTCCCTATGGGGATCAACGCCTCTAGAACATCTATTCCTCCATTAAGAATTTTGGACATGTATGCAGTTGTGCCTAGGGTGTTTCTCAGGCTTTCCGTCCAGGATTAGAACCACATCATCAGCCACATGAGAACCAGCCACTTTAACCACCATACCATTTGCTGGTCAAAAAAAATTTTAACAGAAACATCTGCTCAGTCATCAGATCATTACTCAGGTAAATTCATTTTTTATTAATAAAAGTACTTATTTCTACATTTCAAAATGAAAAACAAATGTCTAATCCTACCTGAGAAAGGAAAATAATTTCACAATGACAGCAGACACATGAAGCACCTGAAGAGTTTATAATAGAATTGTTTTATAGATGCCAAGTCCCTGTGGGTCAATTAATTCTAGCAGAAAGTCATTTAGATTATCAACACCCACTATCTTTTTACCCTTCTGAAAATGTCAACTCATTGAGGACTTGAGCTGTGCTGTCTCTTACTGCTATCAGGGGATCAGATCTCTCGAGAAAGATGATGCAATGGGATTCACTATTTATTTTGATTTACACTTGAATGTCTTAATATTTTTGAGATTGAGAAACTTCTGACTTACTGCTTATAAAGAAGAAAAGTGAATGATATAGGGAGTAAATTTAGAAGTCTGGAAAACCTTAGGAAGATCAATGAACTCTTGTTGAACTTAGACTAATTTCTGATTTTGAGCGATATCTTAATCTAACAGTATTAATACGTACCTGTGAGAACACTGAAATTATAGATAAACTAGGTGTGCTGGTGGGTCTATCTTTGCTACCTATCGCTATCCAAATGGATTGCCTTATCTTTGCCTTCCTTTGTCCACCTGGACTTTTACCTCTTTGGATGCATCTGGAAATTTTTGTGTCTAATTTCAAGTGAATTTGGTCCAAGGGAAGGACTGGGAAGAAGTTGAAAGGAGAGGGAAGTCTCTTATTTTCTTTCTCATTCCTTTCCTACCACAATATGAGCATACTAGAGTGGCTGCATCCCTCTAAAGAAAACCGCTGGGCTGTGTCTTGGGGGAAGAAAACGGTGAATTTTCTTTCTTGTTTCACCCCTCACAGAGATCTGATGACAGTAGCCACTGACTACCCATCTTCAGGTCTAAGTGTAGACATTGTTTACTGCAGTTAATATATAGATGTGTAAATTTCCTTGCCTTAACTCTTTAAACTTGTATGTATTTACCATCTTTATATCAGACTCTGTTTGGGTAACCCATCTAAATAGAATTTTGTTTTATGTCATGTCTCTCACCCAAGTCAGAGACACACATAATGGATATTCTATAAATGTTCCAGTTGAAGAGGTAGTAGTAGTCCTAATAATTGTTAGTGTTTTTCATTCATGATAGAGAGTGTGCATATACAAAAGAGAGATTAGAAGAAAGAAAGAAGCACCCTTCACAAAGCTTGCTTACACAGTGACCCCCTTCTGGTACTCCTTAGTCTGCTGGGATCCTGGCACATTTTCAGACCTATGAGTCGGAAATATAGCCATGGTTAACATGTGACTTCTAATGCTTCTCTCCCATATGCTACTAGCTGCATCACAGAAGCTGGGACAATAATGAAATGTTTAAGTTATTTATAGATTTATCATTATTAGAGCTTAAAGGGGTCATTGAATCACCTTCCTACTGGATCCTGATTGAATTAACACTAGACATTGGAGTTAGATAAATTACTAGCATTATTGCAATGAAGTTAGCTCTGAGAATATGGCTTAGACATGCTCTACTGCTCTTTTACTCTGAGTTGAGCTCACTCAGGTACAGTAGAGTAGAAAGATA
>NW_006160102.1:310936-312042 GCF_000334495.1 Tupaia belangeri chinensis | reverse complement strand
TGTTGCTCTGTCCTTTTCCAAATTGGGGACCAGCCTCAACATTCCTATCAATTACATAGAAGAAAAGAGGATACTTTGGATTAAGAGATAGCTCTAATAATTCCATAATTTTGCCAGTCTACATTCACTGTTTTATTTTATTTATTATTATTTTTATTGCATTAAATCACATATATCTTTACATTATATTTCATTTTTTTAACCAGAATGATTACCATACACATCAGTCAAGACAAAGACATTACTATTCACATAAACATTATCAAATAGCTTTTCACCAATTTTTTTCATATTATTATTTAATCTCATTTTTTTCAACATTCAATCACTATATATTATTTGGCTTGTATAAAATATTTACCCAACAGGACATACTTTTCAGAACAGTCCAATTGGGAATACTATACATGTGTAGGTAATAAACCATTTCTGTGTCTCATTAATGTCATGCCTATTTGTTTTCTTACTACCCCTCTTTATAGTCCTCCTTTGTCCTGCCCCATTCCACACTCTCTTCAGGATCCATAACTATTTTCACTGATTTTATGCCCTCCAATATTTTGATCCGTACAATAAAATGCAGATAGTTGGTATATATTAATTGGATACATACAATATCTTTCTTATATATATATATCCTGGCTTGCATCACTCAGCAATAAATCCTCAATATTTGACTACTTTCTATCAAATGCCAGGGTCTTTTTTTTTTTATGGTTGAGTTATATTCCATAGAGTATATGTGTCACACTTTTTCAATTCATTCATCTATTTGTGGATATTTGGGTTGGTTTTAAGTCTCAGCGAGGTGAATAATGCTGAAATAAACATGAATGTGCAAGTGTTTTTCTGACTGAGCATTTTCCTGTCTTTTCGGTAGATACGCAGAAGTGGGATTGCTGGATCAAATGGTAGTTCTATTTGTAGATTATTTTTTTTCTTTTCTTTTTTTTTTTTGGAGAGTTTTTGCTATAGGGTGCGTGCACTCACCAGACAGACAGAGAGACAGAGACAGAAAGCGAGAAATCACCCCCCAGAGAGGATGGCCATGCCACAATCCCTTCTCCTCCATTCTCCTCTCGGGATCTTGGGCATGCACACACATA
>NW_006160102.1:302250-310916 GCF_000334495.1 Tupaia belangeri chinensis | reverse complement strand
GGACTTGAACCACGGTCAACTACGTGGAAGTCCAGCGACATAGCCATTACACTAACTGCTGGTCCCCTATTTGTAGATATTTGAGGAACGTCCATATTGTAGTCCACAATGGCTGAACCAGTTTACATTCCCACCAACAATGTAGTAGAGTTCCCTTTTCACCATGCCTTGCCAACACTTACCACATTTTGTATTTTTAATCTTCACCATTGTAACTGGGGTTAGGTAGTATCTCATCGTGGTTTTAATATGTGTCTCGCTTATGATGAGGGATGTTGAGCATTTCCTCATATGCTTTTTTGTTCAGCTCATTTTTCTCTCTATTAATTGGGTTAATAATTTGTTTCAAATAAACTGCTTGAATACCCTGTGTATTCTGGTTATCAGTCCCTTGTCTGAGGTATATTATAAAAAATATTCTCCCATTCTGAGGCTTGTTGATTCACACTAATTACCATGTCCTTTGCTGGACAGAAACTTCTTAATCTGACATAGTCCCACTTATGTATTTTACAGATTATTTCCTGTGCTTTGGGAGTCTTACTTAAGATGTCTTTGCCTGTCCCATTGTCTCCCAGAGTTTCCCCAGTATTTTCCACAAGTAGTTTTATAGTTTGAGGTCTTAGGTTCAGATCTTTGATCCATTTTGAGTTTATTTTTGCTAATGATGAAAGAAGGGGATTCAGTTTCATCTTTCTGCAGGTATACCCAATTTTTTCATCACCATTTACTAAAAAGGTTCTCCTTTTCCCAATGGATTGACTGGTATCATTTCTCAAAATCAAGTGGTTTTAAGCTTTGGGGATTATTTTTAGGGTCTCTATTCTCTTCCATTGGTCCACCTGTCTGTTTTTGTGCCAATATCATGCTGTTTTGATTACCACAGCTTTATAGTATATTTTTTTGGTCAAGGAGTGATATGCCACCCACTACACTCTTGTCCAGGATTTCCTTGGCAATATGAGGTCTTTTATGTTTCCAAACATATTCTGATTTACTTCTGATTTACTTATTATCACTCATATCTAAGAGATACATTAAACTCAATATGTCCAAAGTGAGCTCTGGAAACCTCCACTCAGACATGCTTTACCCACAGACTTCTCCTTGTCAATTCATAGTACTTTCCTTCATCATTTGTTTAGGTCAAAAACCTTGAAGTTTCTATTTTTCTCACAGCCCGCACTCAATCTCTCAGGAAATTCTGTTGGTTCTATCTTCAAAACAAACCCAGAGTCACACTACATCTTCCTATCTTAGTATGTTTTAAAACACGCCATCCTTCTGCCCCACCTAGACGACTCCTTGCATTCTCAGTTTCTATCATTAAGCCTTAGGGTAGGCTGTTTTTGTTACTACTTTAATGATTTGTTTTCTACATTCAATAATTGTACATCTCTATAATACACAATGTATTTTTCAAGTTATGCATGCAATGCACAATAATCAAATTAAGGATATTACTGTAAACATAATTTTCAAACAAGAACTTTTCAGTCTTATTTCTGATAGGTTTTTCCCCTGAGGCCCTCCCATGCCCACCCTCCCTCTACCATCCACTTCTCTCCCATACCGTTTCTGATGGTACAGATCTTTCATTTAGGTGTAGAGTGATGATCACAGCCTTGTAATACATTCTGAGGTCAGGTACAAAGTTCTCATCTCTCCTAGCACTCACACTATTCCAGCTTCAAGTACCCACTGTTTCTCACTCCACTTCTATGCAATTGAATCTTCTGGCTTCTACTAATCAATGAGAATATATGGTATTTGCCTTTCTATGCCTGACTTATTTTATTTAGCATTATTTATTCATTGCATTTATTTAGGGACACCGTTGTGGTAGGCAGTTAGTTAGCCATGAGCGGACAGCCCTAAGAGAAAAGCGAAAGGCTCACCTAGCTTCAGGTGCCAGGAGGGTGAGGCAATTTGCCATATTAATTCCTTGAGGCTTGAGGGAAGCATACAGGGATAGTTCGTAGATTTTCTTTTATCAAAAGGACCCAAGCAAGCATTGGTCATTAATACGATAGACTAATTGGGCAATCTAATTGAGGCAACCTGACTTGCACTGGGCATACGTAATTAGGTGACCAAATTCCTCACTTTGCCTGTGAAGAAGGTGCGCAGGTGCAGGAGAGAACATGTGGATTCAAATTTAAAGGAAGAACATAGGCAGCGTAAGGGGGCCGCCCACTAATGAATATTCATGACCTCTAGTAATAAGAATAATGGTTGACCAGTATCAAACGCGGTTGTCACTTGGCAATCCGCCCGCCCAAAAGCCTCTTGAGTGTACTTTGTTCCTTTCCTTTCCTTTCTTTCTATTAAACTTTCTTTTCTGTCTACTTTATTCGTGGTTGCAATTTCATTTTGTGCCTAGGGACAGATCTCTAATTTTAGTGATCTGGACCCAAAGAACCAAGGATTTCACAACGCAGCTCAACACTTTTCCATCCGTTAACACCGTGTGACTTTTTAATACATATATACATTGTGGAGGAATCAAGTTAAATTAATTACTATATCCATCATTTCAAATATCTAGCATTTCTTCGTGTGAGAGCATTTAAAAATCCTCAGTTTTGGGGGCCAGCAGGTGGTGTGTGGTTAAGGCGTGCTGGACAACAGTTTGAGTCACAGACCCAGAAACTTGAAAAACATTCCAGGCACTTGTGCATACATGCTCAAAATCCTGAGAAGAAAAAGGAAAAGAATGGATTTCAGTTTGGCCATCCTCCCTGGGGAATAATTTCTCACTCCCCCTCTCTGGAGAGTGCACATGTTCAGTGGTGAAAATGATTGGACTTTTAGCTATTTTGAAATATATTATTATTAGCTATAGGAACACTGCTGTGCAATAGGACAACTTTGTATCCATTGGCCAATTAATTCTATTTGCTCAACCTGCATTTAGAAAAACCTAGATGTAATTTCAACTACCAAAAGCATGTGCATATAATTTATGATGTTGAAAGTTGACTGTAAAAATCAATGACAAAGTCATCCACAATGTGGCAAATATAATAAAACTCAGAGAACAAATTTAAAAGTTTAATGAGCTAAATTAGAAGATCTCTAATGAACACCATTTATCATCTAAAATGAGGAAATAATTTCTCAAACAAACATTTATACTAATTTCTAGTAACTGGCATGTTCAATGAAGATTTGACAGTTCATTGTCTTGATGACTGTTATAAAATCTAAGAGATAATTTTAATACTGCTATAGAACTTTTAACCATTTCAGTAAGTGAACTAGACAGAAAAGCCTTGTCAGAATGACAAAACAGTATATGCTGTTTTTTTTTTTAAAAAAAAAAAAGTAGCAGGAATTTTGCCCTTTCTTACAAATGCTTTGGTTTATTTTTGCATAATTATAGAAAATAAGATATAAGTATTGTATATATTTATCTCTTATTCAAAATTACGGTTCTGCATCCCTATATCAAGTCTTCTTACATATTACATGAGCTTGTGTACTGTGGCTTTCTTTTGAAGAATATCTCCTTAGAATGGTAAACAATCTAAATAGCCTCTTTGGGTTGATGTTTCTTTTCAGGTAAATTCCGAGTCATTTAGATTTTCATTAAGGAGCTTAGATCTGTATTTATTATCTTGTGCTGCTTCCTGACCTAAGCTGCCTCTTCACGTTTTGCTCTGCTGTTACTCAGCAGAACAAGTGCATGTCTGTGTCATTTTCTCTCTGGACTAGACAGAGCCTGCACGCCTTGTCTTCCATTGCAACTATGGCTTGGTTTTGACAAGAACTACGGCATCCCTCCCCTTTAAGATTTCTCTTGTACATGCAACCAGATGTGGCCCAGGGAGTTTTATACTTAAGACTTTGCTTTAGTTGGGGACCAGCAGTTTGGCATAATGGCTATGTTGCTGGACTCCCATGTAGTTGACAGTGGCTTAAACTCATACTGGGCTCCTGTGCGTGCATGCTCAAGATCCTGAGAAGAAAATGGAGGACAAGGGATTGCGGTGTGGCAATCCCCCCTGTGGGGGGGTGATTTCTCACTTTCTGTCTCTCTGTCTTGCAAGCACACGTGCCCTATAATAAAAACCTCTCCAAAATGAAAAAAAAAAAAAGACTTAGTTTTAGTGGTACAACAACATGCCACAATGATAAAATATCAGTATTAATCCCCACATATTAGCTATGTACGTATTCCCTTATTAGGAACCTGCTGGATATTTCGAAATTGGGTATTGTCCATGCCACATAGAAACTAAACAAACAGGAAATATTAACTAGGCTCAAGAGGGATCTGTGTTAAAAATTAACCCCAGAGGGAACCAGCAGTTAGCGTAATGGCTATGTTGCTGGACTCCCACGTAGTCGACCGCGGTTTGCGTCCCGGACCTGGTGGCTTAAAACTCACGCCGGGTGCATGTGCGTGCGTGCCCAAGATCTCGAGAGGAGAATGGAGGAGAAGGGATTGCGGTGTGATCATCCCCCCTGGGGGGTGATTTCTCGCTTTCTGTCTCTATGTCTCTCTGTCTGGCGAGCACATGCACCCTATAGCAAAAAAAACTCTCCAAAAAAATAAAAAAATAAATTAACCCCAGAGTTTACTGCTCTAGCAGAGAAAGTGGGACAGCCTGTCTTAGAGAGATATTTGTTCTTTTCCTCCTCACTTATCAGTGTGCCCATGCCCAAAAGACAAAGCCAGACTTTGGGTTTTACTTTCTCTCTGCAATAATCTACATTGGCTTTAATGTCAAGTCTTACTGAAGATCAGAGTCGATGAGAGGAAGACTGTCTCGGTCATACAAAAAAGTGCAATATTGATTAATTTTATTGTTAGTCATAATAGTACTATTATAAATCCAGCCTAGAAGTACTAAGACTTTGATTTCAAATATTAATGAGGATAGAAACCAAAGAGAAAATACTATGAGTTAACATGGTGGAATCATTAATGATACATAACCTTGTGTAAGTGGTTCATCCTAATAAGTCTACTTGACCTAATTTTAGTAAAACTAATCATGATTAGTTATTCATTCAATAACTCTTCACTAATTATTAACTGTACCCACATAATTTTGTGTGGCTCTCTATAAGGAATATAAAGATGAAACTGACATTAATTCTGTCTTCAGAGCATTTACAGTCTAGTAGAAGAAATTAAAAAAAAATTATAAAAGAAGAAAAATAGGACAAGAAAGGCAGAGAAAATGACCATGGGCTTTCAGGAGAGATTAAAACTGTTCCAAGTAAGGCTATTATGCCCTATAATAAAAACCTCTCCAAAATGAAAAAAAAAAAAAAGACTTAGTTTTAGTGGTACAACAACATGCCACAATGATAAAATATCAGTATTAATCCCCACATATTAGCTATGTACGTATTCCCTTATTAGGAACCTGCTGGATATTTCGAAATTGGGTATTGTCCATGCCACATAGAAACTAAACAAACAGGAAATATTAACTAGGCTCAAGAGGGATCTGTGTTAAAAATTAACCCCAGAGGGAACCAGCAGTTAGCGTAATGGCTATGTTGCTGGACTCCCACGTAGTCGACCGCGGTTTGCGTCCCGGACCTGGTGGCTTAAAACTCACGCCGGGTGCATGTGCGTGCGTGCCCAAGATCTCGAGAGGAGAATGGAGGAGAAGGGATTGCGGTGTGATCATCCCCCCTGGGGGGTGATTTCTCGCTTTCTGTCTCTATGTCTCTCTGTCTGGCGAGCACATGCACCCTATAGCAAAAAAAACTCTCCAAAAAAATAAAAAAATAAATTAACCCCAGAGTTTACTGCTCTAGCAGAGAAAGTGGGACAGCCTGTCTTAGAGAGATATTTGTTCTTTTCCTCCTCACTTATCAGTGTGCCCATGCCCAAAAGACAAAGCCAGACTTTGGGTTTTACTTTCTCTCTGCAATAATCTACATTGGCTTTAATGTCAAGTCTTACTGAAGATCAGAGTCGATGAGAGGAAGACTGTCTCGGTCATACAAAAAAGTGCAATATTGATTAATTTTATTGTTAGTCATAATAGTACTATTATAAATCCAGCCTAGAAGTACTAAGACTTTGATTTCAAATATTAATGAGGATAGAAACCAAAGAGAAAATACTATGAGTTAACATGGTGGAATCATTAATGATACATAACCTTGTGTAAGTGGTTCATCCTAATAAGTCTACTTGACCTAATTTTAGTAAAACTAATCATGATTAGTTATTCATTCAATAACTCTTCACTAATTATTAACTGTACCCACATAATTTTGTGTGGCTCTCTATAAGGAATATAAAGATGAAACTGACATTAATTCTGTCTTCAGAGCATTTACAGTCTAGTAGAAGAAATTAAAAAAAAATTATAAAAGAAGAAAAATAGGACAAGAAAGGCAGAGAAAATGACCATGGGCTTTCAGGAGAGATTAAAACTGTTCCAAGTAAGGCTATTATGAGCAGAATCATGGCAAAATTCTTTTGATGATAATGAATTAAATACCCTTTATCCACCCTAGATTAGTTCCATTATCAAAATTGATACCAGATGTTGTTTCCATTTACTGAAAGATACTACACATCTAATAAAACTCATAAATTAGGATTCCACCCATTAAAATGTGACTTTTGTAGATGCCTCTAAAGAGAGCCCAAATGATATATTTTTTTATTATTATTATTTTTGTGTGATTCCTTGCTTAAGCTTCAGGGAGGATTCACCTGAAATCAGCGATTTATGTACAAATCTTCTCACTTGAGAAACCTTCAGAAAAGTTAAAAAGTCACTAATTTCACACAGGTATGTCTGACAGTTCTTTAAAATCAAGAACTCATTAAAAATATTTTGTTTCTTATTAGTCCCTCTTTTGGGTAAAAAATGAAATTAGCAGTGGCCATAAAAATTTCCACACTAAGACAAAACTTGAAGCCTAAAGATACCAGGCCCTAGTAAAGACAAAAACATTGTTGATTATGTCTCAGGAGGTCAGGGAAGTCCTGAATCAACGCCCAACCTTAGTGAAGGATTCATTATTGATGTTATGGATTAGATTTGGAGTGAGCTCACATGTTAAGTTTTAGACAATTCTCTTTTTTTTTGGAGAGGTTTTTGCTATAGGGCGCGTGCACTCACCAGACAGACAGAGATAGAGAAACAGAAAATGAGAAATCACCCCCCAGGGGGGATGGCCATGCCACGTAATACCTCTAAGACTAGAGCACTAGAATTTGACAATATTATCACACTTTCAGGGATTTTTTTTTTCTTTTAAGTGTATTTGTGTATTTATTTAGAGAGAGTGACAGACAGATAAGCAGGCATCCTTGCCACTGTTTCTCGATGCTACAATTCTTCCCTGGCCCTCCAACTAGCCAACACCTGGGTGCTCAAGTCAACCTGAGATCTGCACCCAGAGCCTTCTGTATGGCTTCAACATTGCAGGGCAGCACCTTTGTCACCACATTTTGGCCTCAACCTGCAAATTTTCACCATTAACTAGGTTTAGACCAGGCATTATTTTCATTAACTTTGTTACCTAGTCAAACTCTCCCTTTGCCCTTGTACTCCCTCCTATGCATTTTTCTCATTGTAATAAAGAGGTTTTCGTAGTAACTCAGACTCCACTGATAACATCAAAGATTAAGAAATTTACATATCATGAAAAATGAGCTGAATCATTAGAAAATATTAAAAGTCATAAAGTTACTTCATTGATTCCTTGGTTCCACTATGTAGGGCCATGGCTATGGAGTATCTACTGTGATTCAGACATTTGTCCATGTTCTGGGGATATAGCACAAATAAAGTTTCTGCCCTCATGTGGAGAGCATTGTAATGGAGACTACAGAAAATAAAACTATAAATGAGCAATAATTTCTGAAGTTACAAATAGTACAAGGTATACTATATTATGGGTTATGAATAACAAGTTAATTGGGATGGAGCTAACTTAGACAAGTTGCCAAGCCATGTCTTTCAGGACAGGTGCTATTAGAAGAGAGATCTAAATAAAGTGATAAAAAGGAGTCACTTAAGTTCTGGGAAGGAATACTTTAGGAAAAGAAACAATAGCACACGAAAAGGCCTTGATGAAGGGCTTAAACTTGTGCATAGCATGTTTAAGGGACAGCTGGACAATGTAGCAGGGTGAGACTGATTAGAGAGAAAATGGTAGGAGAAATTTGGAGAGGTAGTCAGAAGACATCACATAGGACTCTGGGAAGAAATTTAGATTTTAGCCCAATTTAAAAAAGGAAAATCTCGGGAACCAGCAGTTAGCGTAATGGCTATGTCGCTGGACTCCCACGTAGTCGACTGCAGTTCGTGTCCCGGACCCGGTGGCTTAAAACTCACGCTGGGTGCGTGTGCGCGCGTGCCCAAGATCCCGAGAGGAGAATGGAGGAGAAGGGATTGCGGCGTGACCATCCCCCCTGGGGGGGTGATTTCTCGCTTTCTGTCTCTATGTCTCTCTCTGTCTGTCTGGCGAGCGCACACGCCCTACAGTGAAAATCTCTCCAAAAAAAAAGGAAAATCTCGAGACACCCTATAAAGTCAGTAACATAATGTGAATTTTTTTTTATTATCATCATAATCTTCTTTATATTACATTGGATTACATATAACTTTACATTGACTTCCATTGCTTTTTCAAAAGGGAATGTCATGCATGTCAGTCAATACAGAGGCATCGAT
>NW_006160102.1:276332-300945 GCF_000334495.1 Tupaia belangeri chinensis | reverse complement strand
GGGGGGGCGGGGAGGGCGGCTGGGCTGCGCGGGGGGGCGTGACCCCCCGCCCGCGTGCCCCCACCTCAGTGGGGGGACGCCGGCCAGGCCGTTCCCGGCGCGCAGCTGCGCTGGGGGGCGTGAGCCCCCACATAATGTGAATTTTTAAAATTTGTTTTTTAGCTAGAGGGCAGTTGTGCTCAAGAAAGAGGAAAATCATCACCCAGAAGGACATGGTCTTACCAATTTGGCAGGGGTGGGGAGAGAGAGAGGGCAATAAAGTAATGTTCTTTCTCATTTTAATGTTGAGTTCCATTGATAAAGTAGTTGTAGAACTGAAAACTGAGAGGGCAAATTAGTCCTTGTCCAAAGGTTCAAATCTTGATCCTTAGCAAATTGAGAGAAATCCATTTCAGGAAGTTCCAAATAGTCTCATCTGGAAGTTTCTAAGACTGTCAAAAGAGAAGGATGTTTTAGGTAGAAAGAGAAGTTGTAGAGGATCCACAAAGAGGCATTGCCTATTCTAAATGTCATTTTTCCTCTCCATTTCTCCACCTTGTCAGGATTTGGGGCATGTACACACATATTTTTCAAGCTGTGTGGTCTGGATACAAATCATGGTCAATTAGTGGGATGTGGCTTCTGATGCACTCAACCACTGCGCAGGAGGCTGGACCAATGTGATTTGTTTTTATACAAAGTTACTAGTGAGTGCTGGAGAATAGAACATTTTAGTGTGGAAGAAGGAAAAGCATTGCAGTAGCTTAGGTAAGAGAAAATGTTGTCTTAGACCTGACTAGTAGGGCGACATATTGACAGGTAGTTTTAAGATTTAGTATGTAGGCTCAGCAGGTAGCATGGTAGTTAAGGGAATAGACTCCCACATGGCTGATCATGGTTTGAGTCCTGGAACTGGTGGTTTACTTTCTCACTTTTCCTCTTTCTAGTGAGCACACATGACCTATAACAAAATAAAATAATAATAATAAATGAAAAAATAAATAATTCTTAAAAAAAACTTACTATGTAACATTGTGTAAATAAAACTACATGACTTTCTTATAGTTATAATTTAAGTTGTGAAGTTAAGGGCAGGAGATCATTTAAAACATAAATATGGAATACAAAGTAAGTTGGAGTATTGTGAGAGAAAAGGAAAAATATTTGTGAGGTGAAACTGAATATAGATGAAGAAACTATCTAAATTATCAATTGTTGATTTGGTATAAAGGTGCTGGGATGGACTGAATGCCAAGGGATCAGGAGATATTCTTTATGTGGGAGAGTAAGTAAAAAATGAGGAAGAAAGCAAATCTGAATGTATGTACAATTTAGTAGCCTCTCAAAAGTTTGTGGTTCCCTTATAAACTGAAAGTATGCCTTTGTTGGCAAAGGTAGAAACAATCTACAGATATCATCCATTCAACACATTTCCTGATCAAACGGTGGTATATGTGTTTGAGAAGCAGAGGTTCTGAAAGTCTCATTAGGGGCACCAAAGAGCTTCGTCAAATCCTATGTGTTAGCAGAGATCAGGTGGGGTTTACAAAGCATCATCACAGTAACTTAGTGCATGGAATTTAAAATCTCTTGTATTGCCTCTTTAATCAGCACTACAAATCACTTCAACACATGTATCAAAACTCTTCCATCTTTGTGTGAAATACTCTTTGTACTCTTTTCAAACCCATCGTGTTTCAGTGTTCATTGGTTTTAACACTTCTAAATTTGCACATTATATATATATATATATATACAAAGATGAAGACAGTTCTCAAACATAATGACATGGAGGCAACTGAATTTATCCCGCTGGGACTCTGACACGCCAGCCAGAGCTACAGCCCAGCCTTTGTCTGGTGTTACTCCTCATTTACCTCATCACCCTGCCCAGGACCTTTGTCTTGATTTTACAAACACCCATGTATTTTTTTCCCTCACCCACTTGGCATGTATGTGTGTAGTGTTTTATTTTTCCTATTTAACCACCTATTGGGTTTTAGCTTTTACTCACCAGAGAGACAGAGCAACAAAGAGGGAAAATGAGAAATAATCCCTCAGAGGGGATGGCCATACTGCAATCCTCTCTCCTTTATTACCGTTTGTGATTTAGAACACACTTGTAAACACATTCAACATGTTTTTCATGTCACTGGTTCTGGGACTTGAACCTCAGAGTCAGCCGTATGGTTTACAGCACCTTAACCACCACACCACTTGCTAACTACCACAATGAGATTTTTAATTCCACTAATGTCTTTCTTCAGATGTTTGTTAATTTCTTATCTGAGTAGAAGAACATTTCCTACACTGGGTGTCTGGACCAGTGTTTTGTTCTGATGACTCTGCTCTTTACTGAGTATTACATGCTGGGTGCCATGACCTATGACCAGTACATGCCAGTTTGCAATCCCCTACATTACAGCCCTAAATGTTCAGACTCGTTTGCATTTGACTGCTCACTTTCCCCTACATCTGGAGTTCAATGGTAGCTACAATGCAGGTAATATTGACCTCTTGTTTGTCCTTTTGTGGACCCAACACTATTAACCATTTCTACTGTGCTGCCCACCTCTCCTGATGTTGACATGTTCTGACACTTACATAAAGCAAACTGCCATGTTGGAGTCAGCAGGGATCAACCTCACAGGCTCCCTGCTCATCATCCTCATCTCCTACCTTTTCATTTTTATTATATGGATCTGATCTAGTGAAAGGCAGTTCACCTGTTGCTCCCACCTGACCACTGTCTCTATATTCTATGGGGTGTGTGCTCTCACCATAGAGACAGAGAGAGAGACAGAAAATGAGAAATCACCCCCTGGGGGTGTAATTCCTTCTCCTCTAGTCTCCTCTTGGGATCTTGAGCATGCATGCTCACACATTCAGCATGAATTTTAGTAAGTGAGGAGGAAAAGAACAAATATCTCTCTAAGACAGGCTGTCCCACTTTCCCTGCTGGAGCAGTAAACTCTGGGGTTAATTTTTAACACAGATCCCTCTTGAGCCTAGTTAATATTTCCTGTTTGTTTAGTTTCCATGTGGCATGGACAATCCTCCAATTTTGAAATATCCAGCAGATTCCTAACAAGAGAATACATACATAGCTAATATCTGGGGATTAATAGCTGATATTTTATCATTGTGGCATTGTGCCAAGTCCAGGACTCAAACTGTGGTCAATTACATTGGAGTCTAGTAACGTACCATCGCGCCATCTGTTGGTCCCCAAAGTGAATAATACTAAAGTACTAAATATTTAAGGCCATTTAACTAGACTTATGTATGTGTGTGTGTATATATATCATATATATTATACCATAAATATCATATATCATATACATATCATGCATATGTGATTTGTATGGAGCCATCTTCTTTACTAATAATACATTAAGAGTGATAATTATGTATTTTTTACATAGTCATTTATCAATTGAATTTATCATAACAAGTTTTTATTACTACTGAAAAAATCTAATCTAGAAACTAGTAAGTCACAGACATATTTTTGAACCAAAGTAAACATTGGTCTTATTGGTCTAATTGGCCATCCAGAAAGATACATACATATATAGTTCTTTGACTTTTGTTTCTGGGTATTCTCGGGTGTGCAGAAGTCAACTGAAAGATATAAATTTACTCCTAATAAGCTAGCCCTAAGTCATAGCTATTTCTCTGAAAAATATACCTGAAATGAAATTATGCAATAGTTAAATTGGATCCTTACCCTGGAAAAACATAATCAAATGTTGACATTTTATTTTCAAAACTGAGTAGCTTAGCTAGTATTTTTAAGTGGACAAATTTTTTTTCTCAATATTTGCATGATATAAGTTTTGGGAAATGTTTTAGAATTTAAAAACTATGGGGACCAGCAGTAGGTGTAATGGCTATGTTGCTGGAATCCACGTAGTCAACTGTGATTCGAGTCCCTGACCCAGTGGCTTAAGCTCATGCCAGGTGCATGTGTGTGCATGCCCAAGATCCCAAGAGGAGAATGGAGGAGAAGGAATTGTGGGGTGGCCATCCTCTCTGGGGGGTGATTTATCACTTTCTGTCTCTCTGTCTCTCTCTGTCTTTCTGGTGAGCATACATGCCCTATAGCAAAAAAACTCAAAAAAAAAAAAGAAAAGAAAAAGAAATTAAAAACTATGGACAATTTCTTTTTTAAAGTGTGGACAAAAGTGGTTATTTAAAATTTATTTTATTTTATTAATATCATTCTTTTTAAAGAATTATTTTATTTAGCTTTATTTATTTTAATTTGGCCAGAGATGGACAGAGTGAGAGAGAGAGAGAGGAAAGCAAGAAAGCAAGCCACGAGGTCCAGGTCAGCCAAGTGAGAATCCAGTGCCCTTAACCATCATGCCACCTGCCAGACCCTATCATTATTATTATTATTATTTATACATTTGATTGCTATAACACAATGGGTAATTCTTATGTTTAATTTTTTTGGCAACATAATCCCTATAATTTATTCAGGTGTCACAGCCTTCATTCTATATCAGACATTTAGTTACAAATTATTGAACTATTAAAAAAAAGTGTAAAACTAATCACTATTTGATTTTCAGTCTAGCTCTCTATAACACATTATTCACAGGAAATGGGTTTCCAGTGTGCCCATCAGATTAACTTAATTATAGGATTTACCTCTAATTGAGCAAAGACCTTAAATTATTATATTAAATTATTGAACATTAACTGATTCATGTTCAGACTTTATCTGTAATTTTTTAAAAATATTAACATGATATTTGCATGATATAAGATTTTAAATAAAACATTTTGCCCTAAAGATATTTATTTTGAGAAGAAATTACTGGAGAACTGAGAGTCTATGAGTTAACAGAATATATAACTATAGAGTAGTAGTAGTTTTATCCTTTTAAGGGGTTGACTAGGTCCCCACAGACACCTAGTGTGTACAAATGACCAGGTGCCTAAACTGCACTTTTGTGAAAGACTTTTCCCCTTATCACTTGATGCATGGCATGAATCACATCTTTGTTCCTTAGACTATAGATTAGTGGGTTCAACATTGGGCTCACAAAGGTATAAAAAACTGAAAATACTTTGGACTCTTCTAAAGATTTTTCTGAATGAGGCCTTAAGTACATGCAGAAGAGGGTTCCATAAAATATGGTGACCATTGTCAGATGGGAACTACAAGTGGAGAAGGCTTTGTGCCTTCCTTTAGCAGAACGGATTCTCATGATGGCTGCAAAAATGAAAAAGTAGGAGAGAAGAATGATGCAGAGAGAGCTTGAGAAAGTAAATCCAGCTACTATTAACATTGCCATCTTTTTGATGTAAGTGTCAGAGCAGGCCAGCATTAAGAGAGGAGGGTCAGCACAGTAGAAATGGTTGATTTCCAGGGAGCCACAGAAGGACAAGTGAAAAGTCAGCAGTGTCTGGGAGAGTCCATTGAGGAAGCCAAACACGTAAGGGACAGTGACGAGACAGACACAGACGTTCTTGGACATCCTGGAGCTGTAATGTAAAGGGCTACAGATGGCCACGTAGCGATCCAAGACTTTCAGACTTTCTATATCCTCATGGCTCAATCTTGGTAGATTATATATGTCCAGGGATTTGTCTATCTCATCCATATTATCTTGTTTCTTGGCATATACGCATAGGAGATGGTCTTCTGGCCCGAGAGGAAACTGCAGAGCATATTTGGAGTAATATTGGAAGAATAGCAAATGTCTACGAAGGAGAGGTGTCCGAGGAAGAAATACATGGGAGTTTGGAGGTGGGAGTTAGTTCTGATCAGCACAATCATGCACAGATTCCCTGCCAGTGTGATGAGGTAGATCACCAGGAACACCGCAAACAGGATCTTCTCTAGTGCTGGGTCCTCTGTGAGTCCCAAGAGAATGAACTCTGTCACTACAGTGAGGTTCTGGGAGGACATTTTCTGATCTGTTGGAAACTGTAAGGAACAAAGATGTAAGAATTTGTGATCCATGTTGTATGTCTATTTTCTTTTATCATTAATCATTTATTTTTCTGTCTGACATTTCTTCTTCTCTTTCAACAATCAGCAGGACCTCTCCAGTACATTGTTTCCCTATACCTCCGTGTTCCTTGTCTTTCTTTTCATATCTTACACATGTCCTGACACACATGCATACTTTGCCTCTCTCCAACTTTTCTTTCTTTCTCCCACTGGCATGCTTATATATAAATATACACTCATATGTTTACATATTCTTACACATTTTTTTCTATCTGTTTAGGAATCGCCACATTTTGCACCTTTTCAAACTTTGTGGAAATAAAGAAAGCAACGGTGAATTTTAAAATGAATATGAGCAGGTCATTTTCATCATTCAAAATGGATAGGGTCTCTGTAACTGTCATATCCCATTATTTTACACTTAAAAGAGAAGATGAATATTCATTATAGAATTTTCATGTAAAACTGGTAGTTGTCTGGTTTAGATTCATTCAGTGGACTTCATTCAGAGAAATTTTTCTCTTAATGTAAGTCTTAAAAAGATACAGAACAAGAATTGTTCTCTGTAAATTCATCCACTCAGTTATTCATATATGTCACAAAGCCTGAATTTTTTTATGCTAGTTTATGTAGTGGCAACATAAAAAATAACTTTCACTCTCATGGAGTATACATTGTATGGTAGAAAAACAGATTTTGAACACACAAAGTAACACACTGTACTATGAAGAACCATCAAGGCAGGACGTACTTAGATGGCTATGGAAGATATTTCTGAGAAGGTAGCAGTTAAACAGTAAATAAGCTGTGTAAGTCTGGGAAAGATCGTGGAGTTTTAAAAATTATTTTATTTAACTTTATTTATTCATTCATTTATTTATTTCAATTTGACCAGAAAGGGATAGAGAGAAAAAGAGAGAGAGAGAGAGAGAGAGAGAGAAAGCAATCTGCCAGGTCTGATACTCGAACCACAGTCGGCCATGGGGCAGTCCAGCCCCCTTAACCACCAAGCACCTGCCAGCTCCAAGACTGTGGATTTTTTTTTTTGGTTCCATTTTCTCTCATAAAAAATATTTGTTTAGGGATGAATGGATCATATTTAAATATTCCCTCAGCTTCCAGCCCAATTCACTTCTTTGATTATTTGGAAAAGTTTGACTATTAAAATTACTTCTTAAAACTGCATTGTTTAGGCAATAGCAGTTGGCATAATGGCTATGTCACTGGACTCCCTTGTAGTTGACTGCTGTTCAAATCCTGGACCCAGTGGCTTAAACTCACACTGGGTGTGTGTGCGTGCATGCCCAAGATCCAAGAGGAGAATGGAGGAGAAGGGATTTGGCCGTTATCATCCCCTGTGGGAGTTGATTTCTTGCTCTCTGTCTCTGTCTTTCTCTCTGTCTTTCTGGTGAGCGCACATGCCTTATAGCAAAATCCTCTTCATAATAAAAAAAAATTACATTATTTATTTGGTCCTCTTATATGTATATCCAAAGAGGTTGTATGTAATAATATTTATTTTTAAAGATTCAATGAAGTGCTAACATATGAATAGAAAAATCAGATGCAGGTCAAGCTGCAAAGCTGGAGTCATGTGACTGACCAGAGCTAGGATCAGCAGTAGACCTAAAAATGGCAGTTTCATATGTACACCAATGAAGGAACCACAGCAAGGTGAGACACTAAGGGTCTTTCTCTCTCTAGCTGTCTATCACACACACACACATACATGTGCACACACACGTGCATTCTTTCCCTGTCATGAAATAAAGAAACAGAAAAGTAAAAGTCAGGTGCAATCAATAAAAATGTTTTTCCATATATTATTTAAATAGTAATCACACAAAAATACAATACGTACGTTTAGTGATCAAATACAGAAAATCCCTTACCTGTAAATGTGGACTCATCATGTCTGGTAAAAACAAGGTGGGACCATTTATAATGTATCTCCTAATTATGTTCCATAGAGTATTGCAAAAATAGTTCTAAGGTGCCAATTAAACTATTCTATATTCCTCAAGGAAATAACCTTAATTCGATTCATTGAAGAGCTAGATTCTCCTTTGAGGCCAGGAGCCATATCTAACCTTTGTGTACTTGGCTTAGGGTAGGTGTGCAGAATAGCTATAACCCAAACAGGGAATTAAGCCATCACTTTCAATAATAAAGAAAGGGAAATATAAGAAGGTAAGTTTTGTGTTTTTAATACAGTAAAGACAAAGGAATTTCCATCAGAAGTCTTTAGTTTTTCTCTATAAACACTGAGGTAAGGTCATCTAATGAAAGCGAGGGGTTGGAAGGTGATAGCTGACAAATTTGAAGAAAGGGAAGACTTGAGAGTGTTTGAAAAAAAAAGTGACATAATCAATTAAAGAAAGACATACATATAAGAGCTGAAGGTGCTCTGCAGGATGGACATTATGATTTTTGCTGGACCTTATTTGCCTTATCAAGTAAATGCTATCAACCTACTTAGAATCCAAGACAAGTCTGAGAACCATTAATTTATAAAACTGATGATTAGTAGAATTGGTGATGTGAGACGAAGTTTGAAAATACAATATATACCATATCTATATACACACACATATATATGTATACACACATATGTATAAATATACACACACATATATGCACATGTATATCCTAAAGGGTTCTTGTACTAGCTAGAGCAAGACAGGGAGTAGGAAGAAGTGAGGAAGTACCCACCATTAAAAATGGTCACATCACAATCCCTTCTCTTTTTTCTATCTCCTTTTGGGATTTTGGGCATGTACACATAAGTCTGAAAAGTTTTTCAGGCTGCTAGGTCCAGGACTTGAACTGAAAAGTCTGTCATGTGAGATCCAGCTCAGATAACCACCAGGACACCAGGAGGACCTAGAATAATAATAATAAAAAAATTAACATTGGCTGTCATTTGATAAAGAATCTAGAAATACTTTTATTAGTCTACATCTTCCAGTGCACAGATAGTTCTATAGGTCAGTACAATCAAATGAATCAAGTGTAGCCTGCCAAGACAGAAGGCGTGCACTAATTTTATTAGATTTCATTTGATTTTTCTTTCTCTCGCTCTCTGTCTCTCTCTCTCTCTCTCTTTTTTTAAGAGATTTTTTTTGTTTAGGGCATGTGCTCATGCTAGAGAGAGAAAGTGAAGGGAAAGTGAGAAATCACCCCATGGTGGATGGCCATACCACAGTCCTTTCTCCTCCATTCTACCCCTGGGATATTGGGCATGCATGCAGACACACCCAGCATGAGTTTCAAGACATCAAGTCTGGAACTCAAAATGCAGTCAACCATGTGGGAGTCCAATATCACTATTTCATTTGCTGGCTCTAATTTTATTATATTTTGTTTTGTTTTGTTTATCATTATTATTTTATTTCAATTTCTTTTATACATTCAATATGTTATTTAGCTTGCAAAGTGAATACCCCAACATGTGTACATGTCTCACCAGTACAGTTGACAATAGTATAAAGTTATCTTCAACAGACAATAACCCATTTCTTTGTCCCATAATTGTCTTGCCTTTCTATTTTTCTCCTTAACATCCTTCCTCAGACCCAACGTCCTTCTTCACCCATCCTCTTCCCACACTCGATTTTATTAGATAGATTTCTAAATGATGAGTTATGCTGTGGAAAATCAGTTCATGGGATAAAGCTTATTTCAATGCAAAGATGTTTACATCATAAAATTTGAACATTTCTCATTTATTTTTTCCTCAAATTGAGGTGAAAAATATTCACCCCAATTTCTCTGTTTTATCTTGATTTTTTAGACAAATTAAAACAGTACTTCTTTTTAAATAACAGTCTAAGTAATTCCATGGAATGAAAGTTCTTTAAAAATTGTAAAACAGGTATTCTAAATTTCCTGATCATTTCATATGAACCTCCCCTTTCTTTACAAAGTAGGGGACAGATTTCAGACTACATTAAAATTGTCTGAAATATTTATTTATTTACTTATTCTATTTTACAATATATATTAATATACTACATTATTACATTGTAATGAACTTTAAGAATTATAAAAAAGCCTTTATTTTGTTTTGCTTGGAGAGGTTTTGCTTTAGGGCACGTGCGCTCACCAGAAAGACAGAGAGAGACAGAAAGTGAGAAATCACCCCCCAGAGGGATGACCATACCACAATCCCTTCTCTTCCATTCTCCTCTCAGGATCTTGGGCACACACGCTCATGAGCCTGGTGTGAGTTTAAGCCACCAGGTCTGGGACTCAAACCGTGGCTGACTACATGAGAGTCCAGTGACATAGCCATTATGCCAATTGCTGATCCTCAAAAAAGCTTTTTGAACCAGAAATAATGCTAGCTTAATAGTACCAAAATGAATATTAAAAAATAGTTACTTAGCTGTTTTAGACCAGAAAGGGTAAAGTATTGATTCTTTTTAGTATGGCATCACATGATCAAAACTCCACACTAAAAAGGAAATGTTGTTGCTTTTATTTTTTAAATAATTCTTTTATTTAACATTACTTATTTGTTTGTTT
Organism: Tupaia belangeri chinensis; assembly: GCF_000334495.1. Classification (NCBI taxonomy): domain Eukaryota; kingdom Metazoa; phylum Chordata; class Mammalia; order Scandentia; family Tupaiidae; genus Tupaia; species Tupaia belangeri. The sequence goes on along the minus strand of NW_006160102.1, from coordinate 290,468 downwards.
ATTTTAATTTGACCAGAGAGGGACAGAGACAGAGAGAGAGACAAAGTGAGAATGCAAGCCACCAGGTCCAAAACATGAACCACAGTCGACCATATGGGAGTCCAGAGCCCTTAACCACCACACTACCTGCCGGCCCCATGTTGGTGCATTTATGTAGCAATGAATATGATTAGAAGACACAGACTCTGACTCAGTGTAAGATACTAACTCAAAGAGTTTTATTCATTCTTGTTTTCTTTTTTCCTAGAAAGGCTTCAGAAGGCTCTGTATGAATTTTTCTTGAAGAAATTCATTGCTAATTAATTCATTTTGCTTCAATTGTGGTACCAGAAGATATATACCTGCTACTGTTGCCAAATAACTGGCTATGTGAATGTCACTATGATTAGATAATTGGATCCATTTTCTTCCCTCCTGTAAGATTTTTACTTGTGTTTTCATGCTTATTGAACTGGTTATTTTTGTCGAAATGTTATAGCAGGTGTCTTAGTCTACTAGTGCTGATACAATAAAATATCTGAGAAAGAGCAACTTATGAAGAATATAAATTTATTTTTCGTAGTACTGGAGAGTAGAAGGTCTAAAATAAGATTATAGCAGGCTCAGTACCTGATGAAGGTCTAGTCTCTGTTTCAAGGATGGCACCTGGAATGCTGTGTTCTCTCATGGTTGAAGGCAGAAGGGAAAAAAGACCTACCTCCCTTCCTCCAACTCTTTTTTTTTTTTTTTTTGAGAGGTTTTAGCTATAGGGTATGTGCGCTCTCCAGAAAGACAGAGAGAGACAGAGAGACAGAAAGTGAGAAATCAATCCCCGGGGGGATGGTCACACTGCAATCCCTTCTCTCTATTCTCCTATCAGGATCTTTGCCACACACACGTACCCGGCGTGAGTTTAAGTCACCAGGTCTGGGACTTGAACCGTGGTCTACTAACATGGGGGGTCCAGCAACACAGCCATTATGCCAACTGCTGGTCCCCCTCCAACCCTTTTATAAAGTTGCTAATCTCATTTATGTAGGCAAAACTCTCACACCTAATTACTTCCTTCAAGCCCCACCTCTTAATTATCTTGTGTTGGGGATTAAGTTTCAACATAAATTTTGCAAAGGATGAAAATATTCAAACTGTAATATTTTTCCCCTGCCCCCCTCCAAATCCATGCCCTTCTCACATACAAAAGGCATTCATTTCATCACCATAGCCTCAAAATTCTTTATTCATTTCAATATGAACTTTAAAATATTAACTCTGCTCCCATAAATATTATCTAAATCATATATGGGTGATATTTAATGTGTGACTCTTCCTGAGGCAAATTTTCTCTGAAGCAGTAAGCCTGTAAAATCAAGCAAGTTATAAGGCTTCAAAATACAATGACAGGACAAGCATAGCATTGGCATTTCTATTGAAAAAGGGACAAAAAAGCAAATGTGCAGCAGACTGGGAAAACTACATCAAAATAGGTAGGTGGGCTTACCACAATCCCATATTTTGGACTCTGCTTCACAAACACAGTGCAAGTTCTCAGGTGGCTGCTGACTTATATGCTGAACTGCAAAAGGCACATTTAATTTTATTTTAGGATGAATTATAGAAATTTGACAGGTGACAGAAAATGGGAATTTACCACTCCATTTCCTCAGGCTCTGAAGGGCTTCCCTCCAGCCTCCTGCAGCGTAAGCATGGTGAAGGCTGAGATTCAGAATGGTCTGCAGCTGCGGTGAGATAAACAGCTCTCAGCTGCAGAGCCCAACTGACTGACCACTGGGAAATACAGTGTTTCAGTTTGATGGTCCACTTTGACATGGTCTGGGAATTCTCGGTGGTATAGAAAGCTCTGTGAGCACCTTTTCATCCCCAGAAAGGCAATGTGTGGATTTAGTTACGAGGCTGTCTTGCATTAGTTCTGGGAAGCTCAGCTTCTTGGTGCTCATGTGCATTCACTCTAGGCAATGTTTTCTTTAAACATTTATTTGGCCCCCTCCATTCTTTTGGGAATAGATGGTTTCAGATAGCTGCAAATATTTACATTTCTGTTGGAATTAACTTATTTCAAGTTAAAGGCATAACTTAAAATGGTTTTAGTGAGCTTATTTTTAATTGGGTAGAAAGAAAAACAAAAGACAATTCTGCCTTTAAATGTATGCTGCATGGTGTTTAATATTCTAGGAAGCATGGGATTTTAACTTGATTTGGGGCTCTTGAAATAATGGCTCAGTGAAAATATGCAGTTTAATGACTCTGTAAAGAGGCATTTCTTACAACTTTGATATTTGAATATATAAAACTTACCTCATAAGTTAATTCTAACTTTTATTCTCCTGAATTTTATTTTATTTCAATAGCCTATTTTATTTGCATGCATTTGTATTTTGACTGACCTATGGAATAGACATTAGGAAACATACAATTGAACAGAGCCAAATAAATAATGTTTTAGAAATGTGTTATCTTTTACATTCTCTTTATGCTATCCATAGTCAATTGAGATTGTTTGACCATGTAAGTGGTAAAATAGCATTTTTAAATGAACATATTTTAGGGTGCTTTAAATGAACATATTTTTAGTTTACACTTTTTAGAAAAATACTTTAGATAGAAAATATTCTTATGAAATTTGAAATAAACTTGGAAATTTTTTTGCACTATAATAAAATGAATTATACTGGAAAAAAAAAGACAAAATAAGCAAAAGAAAGGGAGTTATAGATTCCAAGTAATCCCAAAACACAACAAGGCAAAAATAAATTTTGAGGCTTTAAAACAATATTCTTCTTTGGGACCAACAGATGGCGGAGCAGTTATGTTGATGGACTATAACTGCGGATCTGGTGGCTTGAAAATCACCCAGGTGTGTGTGCATGTGCTTGCATGCCCAAGATCCCAGGAAGAGACTGGAGGAGAACGGATTGAAGTGTGATCTTCCCCACTGGGAGGTGATTTCTCCCTTTCCCTCTCACTTTCTTTGTCTCTCTCTCTTCCTGGTGAGCGAACATGCCCTAAGGCATAAATCTCTAAAAAAATAAAAACATTGTCTTTGACTTCATTTCCCACCTACTAGATGCACTTGGGTAGGGGTTGGGCCCCCATGCTCCAAGTGACCCTATCCTCATGGCTTTACTGGACATAGTTCATTGACAACTGTCACAGGTTGGAGTTGCACATTGGTGGCTCTATAGTCTTGGGACATCATGATTACATTAGGCATTATCCTTGCAGGGGCTCTCTGCAGTGGCTCTGTCCCCATTACTTTTCTGGGCACTGCCCTAATGGGTCTTTCCATGGTGGTCTTTGTGTGGGCCCTGAGGTTCTCCAAGTAATCCTCTGAAATCTGTGTGGGAGTAGCCACTAACTCACAACTCGTGCACTCTGCAAACCTACAGGGTTAGAGCCACATGGATATTGCCAGGGTTTATAACCTGTACCTTCCACAGGAGCTGTCATTTGTAGATTACACTGCACCTGGGCCTGCTGCCACATCTGGTACCACCTGGACAACAGGTGGGATGGCCAAAGAGCTCTGTGCTAGAATGTGAGAAGCAGAGACTTAAGGGGACATGGGGCCCTTCCTTGGAAATGGCTTTTCCCTGAAGGATCTGGTACTGTGAACCTGTAACGAGAAGAGCAGCACCAATAATCTTTAAGTGCCTTTGGGGTTATTCTTCCTTTGGATAAATAGTAACTGGATTCCTGCTATCCATACTAACTTCCTATCAAAGTTTTGCTTGGTCACACAATTAGTGTTTTTGTTTTTTGCTTGCTAGTTTTTTTGTTTTTTTGTTTGTTTGTTTTTTCCAAATAGGATTTTATATTTATAATTTAGCCAAGCTGAGAATTTTTCAAATCTTTATATTCTGTGACTGGTGTGAGTTTTAAGCCACCGGGTCCGGGACGCGAACCACGGTCAACTACATGGGAGTCCAGAGATATTGCCATTACACTAACTGCTGGTTCCCACCTGTCATGTTTTACGCCCTGAGTTCAGGACTGGAACTGTGGTCGACCATGTGGGAATCCAGTGCCTTAGTCACCACGCCACCTGCTGGGACCAGCAATAATATCTTTAGAAAGTTTAAAAAATATATATTAATCATAAAAGTACACATTTTTATGTCATCAAATTTTAAAACATGCAGTCTTCCAAACATTATTAGAGTATTAAAAAGATGAGATGCAGAATGGGAAAAATATTCACATTATGTAATACAGAGAAAAAAATGTGTTCAAAATATAGAGCAATGAGCAATCTCTTTAATTCACTAGTCAAAATATAAGCAGTACCTCTTTAAAATATTGAAAGTATGAGCAAATACTTGACAAGAGAATCATGACTTACAAATAAACATGTGAATAGAGTTTTGACATCTATAATGGTCAAGGAAATTCACAATGGCATTCTACATGATATAACAAAGATTCTTTCCTTGACCAAACTCTAGCCAGATTCCTCTAAATCCTGCATGGACTGGACTTCACCCTTAACCTATGAATAGATACTCCTAACAGCTCAAGGGCACATCCCTGGGATGGCCTACTCCCCTTAAAGTATCTTCCTAAGAAAAATGAAGGCTACTAAAAGAATTTACTATTTGTTCCAAGTAAAACCTAAAGATAGGGCGTCTGTTCTCAATCTTTGTAGAATGGCTGGACTCTAACTTCTATAAATGCTAGTTAGTATACCCACATGGGTTTCACATGGGCCAACCTCTCCTTTGCACTTACCATTTTTCACTTTCCTGACTTCATTGAGCCCTGTCCATCTCTTCCCTAGTCCCTCATTCTTTCCTTAAAATGTCCAGTAATTTCTATAAAAATTGAAGTTGAATTCAGTTCACACTATAGTCTTTTCTTTATTGCAATAGCATATTTTTAATTAGAATTTGCCCTTACTGTTCTAACTAGTGTCTGTATTTCTTTATATTAGACCTATTCAATATTTCATACCTGCTTATATGGTATGAATTTTTTAAAACTGAAAATAAAAAGATCAACAATCATAACATAGAGCAACAGAAAATCTCATAATACATTACCTGATGAAGTATAAATCAATTCTACCATGTTGGAAAACTAGCAGTTTCTTATAAAATGTCTTATAAAGTTACAGTTCCCTGTAAATCTATAACATAGTAATTCTGTCAAGTATTTATTCACTAGAAAACAATACATCCACATGGAGGTGCAAGTCTTTGTTAGCAGGTACATAGGTTAATGAAATTGTGACATAGCTATATATTAGAAGTAAAAGTAAACAAACTGCTGATAGCAACTCCAATCAATCCAAAGCACATTATGTAGAGAGAAAATTAGCTTCCTGAATGGAAGAGCAATGACATTCCAAGAAAACTCCAGAAAAATAATAAGAACACAAACAGAATTTGTGAAAAGTCAACTTTTTCAGACTTAGAAATTAACCAAAGACCCAGAGCAATTCTACAAGAAAAATCTCTAGTCTTGGTGCTATGGTTTGAATGTGTTTTGTTTGTTTGTTGGTTGGTTGGTTTTAGAGACAGACATAAAGTGAGAAATTACCTCCCTTCTCCTCTATTCTCCTCTTGGGATTTTAGGCATGCATGCACACACACTCAGCATGCATTTTAATCTACTGGGTCTAGGACTCAAATCACGGTCTACTACATGGAAGTTTAGCTGTGTAGCCATTATGCCATCTGTTGGTTCCAGTTTGAGTTGGTCCTAGTTTGAATGCTTTTGTTCACTTAAAATTGTTACGAGGAAACCTAACCCTAAATATGAGTGTGTTAGAGATAGAAACTTTGGAAGGTGATTAGGTCATGAGAGCAGAACTTCTAAATTGGGTTCAGTGTCCTTACAAAAGAGGCCGCGTAGGGAACCAGCAGTTAGCGTAATGGCTATGTCACTGGACTCCAATGTAGTCGACCGCGGTTCGCGTCCTGGACCCGGTGGCTTAAAAACTCACGCCGGGCACGTATGTGTGCGTGCCCAAGATCCTGAGAGGAGAATAGAGGAGAAGGGATTGCGGTGTGACCATCCCCTCTGGGGAGTGATTTCTCGCTTTCTGTCTCTATGTCTCTCTCTGTCTGGCGAGTGCACGCGCCCTATAGCGAAAACATCTCAAAAAAAAAAAAAAAAGAGGCCCTGTAGAGATCTCTAGCCCCTTGCAAGTGAAGATTTAGCTAGAAGGCATCAACTCTGAACCAGAGAAAAGGTCCTCATGAGTCACTGAATATGCCATCAGATTGATCTAGGATCTCTGAGCCCCTGGAACTGTGGTAAATAATGTGTTTGTTTATGAGCTGCACACTTTATGGTGTTTTTAATAAGAGCCTGAATAGACTAAAGTACTTGCTAAGAGCAGAGATCTTTGTGGCACTCTTGGTTACGCTAATGTGGAAGCATTACTCCCCTGCCACACCGTAATCTTGCAATCCAGAATTGAATGCATGGCTGTACACCTACAGTTGTCAAACTTTATTAAAATTTCTAATTTGTGTAATTAAATATGCTTGCATACATTTAATTTAAAGGTATATTTTACCTTTTCTCAGTCAAGCAGATTAAATGATTAGGTTTTTTTTTTTTTTTTTTAACATTTTTTGGTATAGGGTGAGTTTGTTTGCCAGAGAGACAGAAAGCGAGAAATCACCCCCCAGAGGGGTGGTCATGTTATAATCATTTCTTCTCCATTCTCCTCTCAGGATCTTGGGCATGCATGCACATATACCCAGTGGGAGTTTTAAGCTGCTGAGTCCAGGACTCAAACCTCAGTGGACTACACAGGAGTCCAGTGAAGTACCCATTATGCTATCTGCTTGTCCCTATTTATTAGATTTTTAATCTTGAGATGATGATAAAAGGAAGGAAGAAAGGAAGGAAAAGAAAAAGAGACACAATCTTCGGGACTCCTCTATCTTATATTATTACAGAACAGAGTTTTAATTTAATACTAAAAGCTAAGACCTTTCTAAAAACCATTATTTTGCCTAGAATTTTTTGTTTTCATTTTTAACAACTGACTCAATTAGGATATCCATAAACTAGCCGGTTTATCTATTTTCTCTTTAGTATAAAGTCAGCTTAAAGTAAATTAAATGAGCTGAAATAAAATAAAATTATAAGGAAAAGGAAAAAAGCAGGGAATATATATTTTAGATGAAGAATTTTAGGTAGTAAAGACATCAAAGCAAATATTTATGGGCTTTCTCTATGCAGTTGGAGACAAAAAAAGTTTACCTTGGCTGACAAGAAACTTACTTATCTAAATCCTATGTGTCACATAAATTACATACAAATTGCAAAGTCTGAGTATTAAGTATACTGAATGATCAGTGTAATAAGCAAAGCAGTATATTTTTTATTCAGGTGGTATGACAGAAGCAGAAAGGAGAAAACTCATGAAGTCATCAAACATAGGAAAACAAACAAACAAACAGGAGCTGCACTATTAAGGTTTAGCCTAAAATTCAGGTCTCTGTGATGCCTCTGACTTGATTTTTTTTCTGGTCTTCTACTATAGAATGATGGCCTAACTGCTAATTTAATACAAAAAGTTACGTGTAATTTTTACATACTGAGAAACTCCTGGCTTTTGATTTTGAATTTTAAAATATTAGATACGCACAGCAATCAGGTTTAGTAAAATGAAAAGTAATGACTGTTAGGGGCCAGTAGGTGGTGTAGTGGTTAAGGTGCTGGGCCCCCACATGACTGAACCAGGTTTGAACTCCAGACCTAGTAGCTTGAGAATCACACAGGGTACATTTTCAAAGTCCCAGGAGGAGAATGGAGGAGGAGTGATAGAGACATGTCCATTCTCCCTGGAGGGTGATTTTTTATTTTCTGTCTCACTATCTTTCTCTGTTTCTCTCTGGCATATGGCAAAAATTTAAGCAAAATAAAAAAAGGGAATGATTGCTATACTATTAGTTGGGAGAATGCTGATCAGGTCATTATGTGAAAAACAATTCAAATCAATCACTTTTAGGTAGCTTTGTACCCATGGCGCAAAATATATTGGTCATGTCTTTTTCTGTTGCAGAATTCTGTGCAGTGGAATAGCCACTTTGCAAATGTTCATTAAAAAAGAGGCCCACCACAAATAGCATCACATGGGAAAACATTTAATTTATTAACTAATAAAGGTAATAGTAATTTTAATATCTTTTTGAATTTTCTGAGTTTTTTTTTCCCCCCTAGGCTTTTGCCATAGAGCACATGGGCTTGCTGGAGAAAGAGAAGTAGTGAGAAGGGAAAGTGAGAATCACTGACTAGCCTAAGAGTTTGTTAATTTAAAATAGTGAGTAAGGAAGGCATGTCATTTTACTGAATAAATGTAGAGTAAATGGTAGTAGCTAGCTACACAGCAAGAGCTCCTGGTGTAATTTTTACCCTAATATAAACACACAGACACAGATATTTTACATGCATGTGGTATTTGAGCCAGTTTTGACAATAGCAGTATTTTTTTTTTTGAGTGGTTTTTGCCATAGGGCGCATGCGCTAGCCAGCCAGACAGACAGAGACAGAGAGACAGAAAGTGAGAAATCACCCCCCAGGGGGGATGGCCATGCCGCAATCCCATCTCTTCCATTCTCTCCTTGGGATCTTGGGCATGCACACACAAATGCCCAGCATGAGTTTTAAGCCACCGGGTCTGGAACTCAAACCATGGTCAACTACATGGGAGTCCAGTGACACAGCCATTACGCTAACTGCTGGTCCCCTGCATTAGCAATATTTTCTAAAAAGAAGCAGTCTTGCTTGTATTGCATTCACGCTGAAAACAGGTAAAGTTCCAAACATCATGTGAAAATCCTGAGAAAGTAAATTAGTTCATCTATTTTGCAAGACAGGAAATGAGAAATAGAGAGAGAAAGAGAGAGAGACAGGGAACACTGAGGATTAGTCCAAATTCCAGGTCTAAGGACCAGCAGTTAGTGTAATGGCTAAGTTGTTGGACTCCAACATAGTCAATGGCGGTTCGCGTCCTGGACCCGGTGGCTTAAAACTCACGCCAGGCACGTGTGCATGCGTGCACAAGATTCTGAGAGGAGAATGGAGGAGAAGGGATTGTGGTGTGGTCATCCCCCCTGGGAGGGTGATTTCTCGCTTTCTTCTGTTTCTCTGTCTTTTTGGCAAGCCCACGCGTCCTATGGTTAAAAATATTTAAAAAATTAAAAAAAAAAAAAAACAAGAAAACAAATTCCAGGTCTATGTTAGTTTGAATTAACTTTCTGTCCCTTCATAGAAAGTATGGAATCTTCTATCATCACAGGTCAGATTCACATTTACCTTATGTAAAATAAAATAGAAGATATTGAAGTATGATTGGTTTATTCAACTGTCTGGTTTCAGACACGACAGGAAAATTGGCTTTAAAAAGAATAAAACACTTTCTGACAGATAATGGAACCACATATAAGAACTTTCCATTTTTAACATTGTCTTTTTAAAAATTGAGGTTACTGGGGGCCAATGGGTGGCATGGTGGTTAAAGTGCTTGCCTCCCACATGACTAGCCACAGTTCGAGTCCCAGACCTGGTGGCTTTCTCTCTCTCTCTCTCTCTCTCTCTCTCTCTCTCTCTCTTTGGTGAGTGCACATGCCCTATAGAAAATTTTACAAAAATAATAATAATTGTTTAAAAAATTAAATACATAGTTCTTTAAACATAAATCAATAAATTAAAATTGAGATTTTGAATACTTTCGGCCCCAGATGCTAGCGACATTTTTTCTGCCTTCAGTTGGAATTATTCTCTTTCTTTTTTTTTTTTTTTAATTTTGCCCACCTATTTTCCCCTTGACAATATCCCAAACAGGATCCTGATATCACAATCTATCCCTGATCTTCACTCAGTCCCAATCATGGGCTAGCAGGTGCACAGTGTGCTCATAAAGTCTCTGAACTTGAACCAGGAATTTCCCCATGTGATATTGCCTTGAATAGAACCATATGTTACTACTATGCTGTTAACTAGCTTCACAATTATTACTTCTGAATTGTAAAACTAGGAAAGAACGGATATATAAAGGTGCACATAAACAGGCTTCTTTTATTACAGAGTTATGAGACTGTGTTAGGAAACATTATACTGGATAGTTTTCATTGTTTCTATGACTGAGAGCTGATTAGAGTTATAGTATCTGCTGAATCACAGAAATGGACATATGTGACCATCTTCTTTGGAAAGGAAAAAGGAGAGTCAGGGAAATCATAAAGGAGATCATTTTTTGTGCTATGTCTTGAAACGTGAAGATCCAGAAAAAGAATGATGAGAGTTCGTGAGTCAAACCACTGGCTACATAAGAAAATTATGTGTTTTTAATATGCAAGTTCTAAAAAGTAAAATAAAGGAGGATAATATTGTAAGATTTAAGTTCAATTCCTCATCAAAAACCATACAGTGCAAAGGAAAGCAAAATTATTCCTTCAGCTTTTTAAAATGATTTCCATTTGGATGACAATAAGTCTTCTGATGAATGATATGTATTAGGATCATACAAAGTATATTTTATCCCATCCCAATCAGTTGAACACTTATTGTTCACACTTACATAGTTACTAACTGTAAAGCAAATTCAGTTTTGCTGGGAAAAATATGTCAGCTAAAATTACCACGCAGATAAACTGAAAGTTTTGAGCTTACTTAACTCAAGCTGCAGCTACCAGTAAAATAGATATGTATGGTTATTTGCCAAGAAATTAGGAAAAGATGTTCATCTTGCCCTAGTTCTTCAAGGATAAACTGCTTAACTATGCAAAGATAAATAATCTGAACATGTTATATTCAATAATTATACATAATACCTCGTTCTTAAGCCCAGAAACTTCCACTCCATAACTCTGGAGGTTCTTGCTCTGTGTTTTAGCCTACTATTTTTAAACCTGTAGTTTGCTTCCATTATTCCCTCAGGATTCTAGATTTCATGCTCCGATTAAAAGTATCTGACTTGAGTACTTCTCCAAGAACTAAGTTATGATGTTTCTCTCTGGTTGTCTGGAGGGGAGACATAGTGTCTGAGTCCAACCTAGACATCTTCTGGCTCAGAATACTCCACATTACTTCTCTCCTAGAAATTCAACTACCATTCAATCAAGAAGCCCTAAAGCCCAGTAGAAGATGCAACCAACCCTTTTGTCACTCAGTCTTTCTCTGTCTCAGTTATTTCTATATTAGAACTTATACTGATGATCAAGGTGTCAAAATGTGGTATTTAGTTACTTTTTTAGCTTTTAGGTTTTATGGAATATGTACATTTTATAAAGGGCCATGGTATTATCCAAGATGTTTAGAACATATGGCCCAACTCCACTCTCAGTAAAAACCTCATAACAGAATGAAAAGCAACCAAGATGAATACAAGCAGATTTTGTCATTTCTATTTTCCCTTAGAGTCCTGAAATTCCATGTCTGGTGATTCTAAATGCAGAAGGAAAACAAGAACATTTTACAAACTTACAATTTACAAATTTTGTGTATGGAAGCTTTGACCTCCTTGTTTCTCAGACTATAGATGAGAGGATTCAACATGGGAATGACCACAGTGTAAAACACAGACACCACTTTGTCCTGGTCCATTGAGTAGCTGGAGCTGGGGCGCAAATACATGAACAAGATTGTCCCAAAAAATATGGTGACTGCCAACAAGTGGGAAGCACAGGTAGAAAAGGCTTTGTGTCTTCCTTCTGCAGAATGGATCTTCAAGATGGCAAGGAGAATGTAGAAGTAGGAAATGAGAATCATGAGGAGACAACTGAGTTCATTGAAACTGGCAAAAGCAAAAATAACAATCTCATTGATATGTGTGTCAGAACAGGATAGTTTCAGGAGGGGTGGGGTGTCACAGAAAAAGTGATTGATGACGTTCGAGTGGCAGAAGGACAGCCGGAAGGTGAAGCCCGTGTGAATGGCAGCATTAATAAAGCCTGCGAGGTACGTAGCCAACACCAGGAGGACATTGAGATGGGGGGACATCATGACAGTGTAAAGAAGGGGCTTACAAATGGCTACATAACGGCCATACGCCATCACAGCCAACAGGAAGCCCTCAATGCCAGCGAAGGACCCAAAGAAGAAGAATTGAGTGGCACATTCATTAAATGAAATAACTGGGTTTTTTGCCCAGAAATTTACCAACATTTTAGGCACAATGACTGAAGAATAACAGAAGTCGACAAGGGATAAGTTGCTAAGGAAAAAGTACATCGGTGTGTGGAGGTGAGAGTCAATCTTGATTAACAGGATCATACCGAGATTTCCAAAAACGGTGATCATATAGATGACTGAAAACACCACAAAAAGAAGACACTGAAGTTCTGGATGATTCCTGAATCCTAGGAGAATGAATTCGGTCACTGTTGTGTGATTGTTCATCCCTTTGTCTCAGAATGGATGATTCATTTGCTGGGATAGGAGAGAAATCAATGAAATAAAGTGTACAAAAAAATGATCTGAAAATCAAGTAGTTTATTCCATGCTGTAATATTATTCCTAAATTATTTTGAGAACATGTGTATTAAAACTCCATAATTGCAGTAAAGAAGGAAAAAAATTCCTTATGAAATCTCAGTAACCCATTTTATTACAATGAATACATTTAACCGTGTGTGTGTGTGTGTGTGTGTGTGTGTGTGTGTGTGACCTTTGATGATTGAAACTTACCTTTATTTTACCATAGCCTCCTATTTTTTTAAAGAGCTTTTTGCTTTAGGGCATATACACTCACCGGAAAGAGTTGAAAGAGAGAGAGAGAGAGAGAGAGAGGGAGAGAGAGACAATGATAGGGAAAGTTTGAAATCACCATCCAGGGGGAATTGCCATGCAGCAATCCCTTCTCCTCTATTTTCTCATAATCTTGGGCTTGCTTGTACACATGCTTAATGTGATTTTCAGGCCACCGGGTATGAGACTTGAACCGTGGTCAACTGTGTGTGAGTCCAGTGACATAATCAATATGTCATCTTCTAGCCCTAAATGCTACCCTGTTTACCAGCATGTTTCTCTTCCTCCTCTGAGTCTACTGACTTCACCACCCATAAATACGTTTGTTTGCATTCCCTTTCCCTTGACAATTAAATGTATTGACATAGTTGAATATATTTATTGTATTCAATTCCACTTTTCCTGTTTCTCTCTGAAGGCCACACTAATCATCCCATAGAAACTACTCTTTCGAATTCATCACTTCATTACTAAATTCAGTGCTCAATTCTCAGTTCTTAATCTTCTTGATCTATCTGTAACATTTGATATTGTTGATTGCTTACTACTCTTTAAATAGTTCATATTTCAGGACACCAAACTCTGTTTTTTTCTCTCCTACCCATTGGTTTTCTCCTTCTCAGTTTTCTTCTTTGTTTTCTTCCCTGGTCCTTGATATTAGAATAGCTCAGTACTCAGCCCTTAATCCAAGTTTTTCTTCTATTTAAACTCTGATATTATTCAGTCTTACAGTCTTAAATACCATTTACATGTTTACTACTCTTGAATTTATATGTTCTACCCTAAGCTCTTTTCCAAATTTAGGCTTATCATTCAAATGTTTACTTAAAAAAATTTCCAAAAGGCACATGTGCTTGCAAGAGAGAGAGGGAAACTTAGAAATCACCCCCTAAAGGGCATAACCATACTGCAAAGTCTTCTCAACTTCTCCTCTACACTTTTGGCATTTGGGACATGCCTGATGTGTTTTTCAATCAACTGAGTCTGGGACTCAAACTGTACAATCACCTATGTGAAATCCAATTTCCTTAACCAGCATGTTATAAGAGACTCTGTTACTTACTTATACTTCACAAAGATACTAAGTAACAATTTGACATAATTTAAGACCTTATATTGTTCTTAATATATTCAGATAAAAATAAACACACATAACTATTACAGAAATTATATCACCTCTTTCTCACATACTCCAAAACCAATCCATTAGATAGTTCTTTTGATTCTGTATCCGTAAGCCAACTACCTCCTACCGTATTTATTTCTATCACTAGCTAGTTCCAAGCCAACATCATGTTTCACTTAGATTACTGTGATAGTACTTTCTTTTTTAAAAAAGAATTATTTAATTTTATTTATTCAGTCATTTTATTTTTAATTTGACCAGACACACACACACACACACACACACACACACACACACACACACACAGA
>NW_006160102.1:261749-275841 GCF_000334495.1 Tupaia belangeri chinensis | reverse complement strand
AAGAGAGAGACGAGAGAGAGAGAGGGAAAGTGAGAAAGCAAGCCACCAGTTCTAGGACTTGAACCATGTTCAGACATGTGGGAGTGTCCAGCACCATAGGCACCATGCCACCAGCTGGTCCCCTGCAATAGTACTTTCAACTTATCTTCCTAGCTGTAAAATTAACTAAAATATTACCCTCAAAATAACCACTTTCAAAAATTTGTTTACCGTATGGGACACTATTAAATGATATGAAAAGAACCCGCAGAAGAAAACATTTGTATGCATTGATTGTATCCACTAATAATGTAGCATCGAGTTCATATTTTTTAAAAATTGTACTACTCAGCAATAGAAATCTGATTAAAAATGGACAAAGGACTTTAATAGATTTTAAATAAAGATGATACATGAATTACAAGCACATACAAACATACTTAACATCACTAGTCATTAAGGACAAAGCAGAACCATTGTATCCCATTTGACAATCACCAGGATAGTCATAATAACTTTTTAAATTTTTTAAAATTTATATTTAATCACTGTGCATCTTTAAAGTGGGCTACATGGTATTTCACAGCATGACTATGGCATAAGTTATTCAAGTTAAAGACATTACCACATATATTATCATCAACAAGTACATTTTTATTTTTATGTCTATTAAATGTTTCCCTCTCCTGGTCCCCTCCCTCCCAGCTTCTATTCCCCATCCCCTTCTCTACCGTCTCTTATCTCTACAGTGTGCCTCACTGCTATTACACCTTCCAGTCTCTCCGTTTATTCTATAGAGTACAGACATTCGGTATATATTAAGCAGGGACATAGATCTGTTTTCACAGGCTAGTTAATAACATTAAAGTTAGTGTGTTTCTGGGACCAGCAGACGGTGTGGTAGTTAAGGACACTGGACTCTCTCATGACCAACCATAGTTCAAGTCCCAGACCTGGCGGCTTGCTTTCTCTCTCTCTCTGTCTCTCCCTGGTCAAATTTAAATAAATAGATAAAGTTAAATAAAATAATTCTTAAAAAAAAAAGTGAGTGTATTTCAGACATGTTCAATTTGAGGTATTTGGGCTTAACTTATTGAATATATTTAAGTTCTCTTGAAATTTTATACATCTGAATACCTTAAGAGAAATTAAATTATCTTACCTTTTGTCCTTTAGAACTCGCCACTGAAAATAGTGGTGCTTTATTAATTTATGTTAGTTTTAGTTATTGGTTTGGGGGAGAGTACAAGCTTTCTCTTTGCAAACAATGAGACTTACAGCTTTGAATAATTATGCAAGTGGTATAAAGCAATCAGCTGCAGCAAATTCAGACATGATCAATTAATCAAGGAAGTATAGAAAGTGAAACTCCTAAACCCAAGGCAGAGAGTCCACCCTATTAAGGCTGTGCTCCTTCTCTTGAGAGTTAGTCTCTGCTAAACACTGAAAAGTCTACAATTTGAAATATGCCAAGCCATAATTAAAACATACACTTAGTTTACACTGAGGTAATTGATCTGCAGTTTCCCCAGTGAACCACTTATACCCAAGGGTAACTTGGGCATTTAGAGAAGAACAAAAAATATCTAATTGTCATGAAGCTCCACTAAGCATAGTACTGAATTAAATGCTTTATTATTAATCAGACTATGCCTCCAAACTTCTGAAATCCAATTAAAATATAATCTCTATGTATTTCTACTAGAATGACACTCATGTTATTCAATAATTATTTCTTCCTTTAACAAATGTTTAGTGAATTTATTTCATAGAGTGGACACTATTCTTGGTACTGGTAAAGTACCAAACAAAATTCATATTTTCCACTCCATGAAACTCAGTCTGAAGTCTAGGAAAATAACTATCACATGGAAATCTGAAAAGTAAAGTCCAAAATGACTGGGCATTATATGAGTTACCACTCTTCCCCAAGGACATTCCGACCGCTCTTTCCCAAGGACATTCCGAATCACTATTGTTTTCCTCTTTCAGTTTGCTCACTCTGAAGCAAATATATTTATCTCTCTGCTATTCCTTTAACAAGGAGTATTTTGCCTCCAGGTCTTTCTATTTACTTTGTGCGTACCTGGAGAGCTCTATCATAAACATTTATGCCTGCCAAAGTATTATTTCTGCAGAGACCTCTTCCTGAATTCTGCAACATCTTAGTCAATTGATTACCTTCTTTTTCTTCTTTTCTTTTTCTCTTTCTTTCTTTCACTTTTCCTCTCTTTCTCTCTCTTTTTTTTTTGGGGGGGGGGAGGCATACACACACATGTGCCCAGTGTGAGTTTTAAACTTCTGCATCTGGGACTCAAACCAGGGTCAACCATGTGGGAATCCAGCCCCTTAACCACTATGCCACATGCCGGCCCCTGATTGCTATATTATTCTTGAAAGCACCACTACTTATCCATGTAAATGTGTGCACAGTTGTGCATGCATACACATACATGTATGTATACATACATGTGTGCACACAAATGAATACATGTATATACATGCAATATAGACTGTAATCCCTTCTTCACTTAAAAATAAGTTTCATGATATAAGAAATTTTGTTTGTTTACTGTTACATCTCCAGTACACGTCATGTGGAAGTATTTCAATGAGAGGGGTTTGAATAAATTAAAAATTATTTTTAGTAAATACCACTTGAAACCTAATATGGAGAAGATATTTTAAACCTAAAGCACATAAATATGATTCTAAGGTACAGTCCCTCAGAGTGGTAAAATAGCAGTGGTTATGTTTTGCATATGTCTGAGTATGTAACTAAGTTAGGAAAGCTAATATCTTAATATCTTAATTCTTTCCTTTGTCCAAATCCTCAGACTCGAAGTTGTTAATTCAGTATATGAATCTGAAACTCAGGTGAGGGTCCCCAATAAAGGTATGGATCCTAGGATCCTTGCAGATTTCTTAGATTACCAAAGAATTGGGTGTGGATGAGGAAACAAATATAGAGGCACAAATCTTTTAATCCAACACTTAGAACCCAATGTGAGGAAGAAACGACATCAAAGATAACTGGGATGGAATAGCCATGGAAGGAAAAAAAAATACCATAAGAATTAGGTGACACTGAGACCAGCAGGTAGTGTGGTGGTTGAGGTGCTGGACACTCCCACATGTCTGACCATAGTTCAAGTCCCAGACCTGGTGGCTTGCTTTCTCACTTTCTCTTTCTATCTCTCTCTCTCTCTGTGTGTGTGTGTGTGTGTGTGTGTGTGTGTGTGGTGTGTCTAGTAAAATAAAAATAAATGAATGAATAAATAAAATTAAATAAAATAGTTATTTTTAAAAAAGAATCAGGTGACATAGAAGGATAGAAAAAGATGCTTCAAAATAATGGTAAATGGTCCTCAAATATCAAGTAAGAGTAAGATAGAAAAGCAATCTTTGATGTGATTGTGTTGAAGTGCCCTTGAAAAGATCAGGCTCCCTGACTAGTGGGGGAAAAAAAGAAAGACAATTGAATCATGTTGAAAAGTAAATTGAATATCTGGAGATAAAGGCAATGAGTAGAGGTAATTGTTTTGAGAATAGCATTAATAATTATAAATGAGTGGGGCCAGCAGCTGGTATAGTGGTATAGGCACTGGACTCCTGTATAGCTGACTGCAGTTTCAGTTGCAAACCTGGTGCTTTGCTTTTTCACTTTCCCTATCTTTTTCTCTGTGTGTCTCTCTGGTAAGCATACATGCTCTATAGCAAATTAAAAAATAATAATAATAAGTAAAGTTATAAAATAATTCTTAAAAAAAAACTATAAAGGGGAACAGGGATATTGGCAACAGAATGGAATTTTAGTAAAATTTATTAAGAAGGATGACACTAGATGATGTTTGTAAACAAAAGAAGATATTCAAGTAGAATCTGAGAAACTAAATCTTAGGGAGAGAAGAGATGTGCAATCATTACAAAAGTGAAGTCCACATGAAGCTCTGAAGATGTGAATGGGCTCATCTTGGGTAGAAATGGAAACAATTTATCCACTATGATAAGAAGGAACAAGGAGTGTATGTACACTGATTTAGAGATGATAAGACAAGAGTAATTGTATGCTATTGTTTGTATTTTGGAGACCGAAATATGAGGCAAGATCAACAACAGAGAATAAAGTGCTGAGCAATTTCCTCTAACTGCACTAAGCGGCTTAAGTGAAGAACAGAACAAAGAAAGAAGTTCAACTAAGTTGGCATTTAGTCAAATGAGTAGAATGGAATACAGTGGGACAAAGGACTGAGGACAAGTGAAAATGAGTTGTCATGGAAGAGATCGTGGAGGGGCCAGCAATGACATAATATTACATTGCTGGACTCTCACATAGTGAACCATGGCTTCAAACTCATGCTGGGTGCATGTGAGTGTGGAGGCTCAAAATCCTGATAAGAGAATGGAAGAGAAGGGATTGTGGCTATCCCCCCAAGTGTGACCATCCCTCTAGGTGGTGATTTCTTATTTTTTGTCTCTCTGTCTCTCTCCGGTGAGCACAGGCACCCAATTACAAAAACCTCTCTAAAAAAGAGAGAGAGAGAGAGAGAGTTCATGGAATCTTGCCTGAAAAACATGTGAATTGTGAATATTAGAGTAATGATGATAAAGTACCACTTTCTTTAGATATAATAGCAACTGAATGACATATTATTGTAGATGAGGTAAAATAAAAGGAAAAGGGAAAGGACAGAGTAAGTGACAGTTATAGATGCATTTGAGAGAAACCTTTACCAGCTGAAAGTGGAGTTATGGCTAGATAAGAAGAGGGTTTGAGATGGGCAGTGTAAAATAAGTCTTCCTTCATTGTCTCTAACCATGTTTTCAGTGATGAGGTGGTCTCACTTGGAGCATGAAGAACACTGGTGTTCCCACTGATGGTTTGCAATGAATGGCAGAGAGGAAAAAAATAGGGACTGGACATTTACGTGATTCTAAATCATTATTTAAACCTCCTTCCACATAACATCTCAGCAAGGAGAGCTGTTGTCCCATTACTTCAACATCGATAATGCTCCAACAAACTAAAATAAATGATATATAGACAGTTTCTTTGATGATAGTTTATTGGAAGTTAGGTGAAGGCCTCGGAAGTAATAGAAATGAAATGTTAAAGTACATTGATAACTACCTCAAAATATTCCAGTTAATTCACAAAGTCAGTACTATATTCCCATATTATTGGTATGGCTCCCCGATTATTACAGCTACCTGATAAGACGTTTTTATGCATCTCACTTGTTATTCTTGTAGTATTATGGGTGGAATAGTGTTATTATTTATAGTTAATGACATACCTCTATACACTACTCACATTTGCCTTTCAGGGTTTAAGTATTTATTTTCCCAATGTCTAGACATATTGGTAACAGTTCCTATCTGATTTCTACTCTTGGATTTTCCCATTGAAAGGAATTGTCTTGCCCACAATTATGTTCCCTTCCAGTGGGTAAGTCACATCAAAGAGTCCCATTAAGAATATACTAAAACCTGGTCCTTTTCACAATTTGAGACATTTGCTGAGGGTCATCTCAGCTCCAGAGTTCCATGGGGAACTAAATGATTCCTCCTGTTGCAATTTCACCCCAATTAAACTTCTGTCCATTCTTGCTTCCCTCACCATATAAATATTATTCCTGGGAACACCTTCCAATAAACGACCTCAATATGAATGAATATTTCAGAGTTTGTTTGCTGGGATTGATACCAAAGACACAAACTAAATATTTCACTAGGAACCTAAGTGTAGGTCAGTCGATTCTAAGTTACTTGATACTTCTACCAAGTGCTATCTATATCCACTATGTGATCCATCAAATGGGTTATTGTAAACATTTAGGACACTAGGAGATTCAGAAGTAAATATCATGTTAAAGCATCTACTTTAACACAGAGAAAGAGGTTAAACAGTCACAATAAAATTAATATGAAAATACTTTTTCTCCTACACAACAAAACCCTGGATAACATGGTTTTATGGTCCATGTTTCTGTAAAATTTTCTTCAGGGCCTCTTTCACATCTTTATTTTTCAAACTGTAGATGAGGGGATTTAGCATGGGGATTACTACAGTATAAAAGACAGAGACAACTTTGTCCTGCTGCATGGAGTAGCTAGATGTAGGTCGCAAGTACATAAAGAGTATTGTCCCGAAGAATATGGTGACAGCCATGAGATGGGAGGCACAGGTAGAAAAGGCTTTGTGCCTGCCTTCTGATGAAGGCAACTTTAAGATGGCAATGAGGATACACAGGTAGGAAATAAGGACAATTGTAACACAGCTGATGACATTGAAACTGGAGAAAGCCATGATCACAATGCCATTGATTCGGGTGTCAGAACAAGAGAGTTTCAGCAGGGGTGGGGTATCACAGTAGAAATGGTTGATTCTATTAGAGCCACAAAAGGACAACCTGAAAGTCATCCCTGTGTGTATGGCTGCATTTCCAAAGCCTGCTAGGAATGAGGTAGCTACTAGAAAGAAGCAATTTCTCCTAGACATGAGAACTGGGTATAGCAGTGGGTTCCAAATGGCTGCATAGCGGTCATAGGCCATCATGGCCAACAAGAAGCATTCCGTCCCCAGGAAGGATCCAAAGAAGAAGAACTGGGCAGCACATTCATTAAAAGAAATGGCCTTATTCTCAACCATAAGATTCACCAGCATCTTAGGTGTGACAGAAGAAGAGTAAGAGGCATCAACGAAAGAGAGGCTGCTGAGAAAGAAGTACATGGGGGTGTGAAGACTGGGGTCCATCTTAATCAATACTATCATTCCCAAATTACCCACCATGGTTGCCACATAAATGAACAGAAACAACACAAAAAGGACACCTTGAAGATCTGGATTTTCTGAGAGTCCTAAGAGGATAAATTCTGTCACTTCCGTTTGATTTCTACTCGGGACTTCTTTCATATATCTGATCATTTGAGCTGCAATAAAAGAGAAGATGGCACATGGCATTTGGTCAGATGTTACATGATGGAGCTATAAATATATGTCAAGGACACATAAATTCTAAGAGAAGAATGAAAGGTGAAAGTCTAATAAAAAGTATGCTTGAGTAGGTGTCAGGTTCAAAAAATCATATCTGAATACAAGGTAACAGACAACATACCTACTAATTAATGACAAGGAACTGATTTGGTAACAACTGGTTACAATCACTTCTGGAATTCAGTATTGAATATAAATAAGCACTTATTCTTCACAGATAACTACTTTCTTCATTATTGGTAATCAGTAAATTAATGTATATATTAAGCTACCCTCTAGGTACAATTTCTAGAGGAAGATGATAGAATAAATTTAGAACACTGACTATTCCTCCTCAGAACTAATCAAATGAATTAAAAATATTGAAATCTAGCAAAACTAACTAACAGCACCAAACAAGGATTATAGTTAAATTTTCTGTGTGTGTGTGTGGGGGGGGGAGGGATTTAAATATATATGGCCAAGGAAAGAAATAGATGGTATTCCCATATAGCCAGTATGGTTGGTACCCTAATCCAATTTCCCAGTATCAGCATGCATAGAAAATAGGGTCTGTTAATAACTGATAATTTTCAATAATGCATTATAATACTCAGATTATTAAATTATAATGAGAAAATGATAGAACTAGCTACAGCAATGAAAACTCCTAAAACACAGACTCAGCAAACATCAGAAGTAGCATACAAAATTTACTAGTCTGCCATACTGAGTAAGGGGAATGATTTAATACCAAGTAATATACTTGTAAATAGGATTCACCCCTTGAAAGGTATAGTGAAGCAGATATTAATCCCAAAACACATGAATTAGGTTATCTTGATTAGATGAGGTTTGCTAACTATGGGGGTTTCTCATCTAAGCACTGGTGTATCCTGGGCTAGAGCTTAGGTCTCTTTGTTCCAGTTTATTTGTTGTTCCTCAATGTCATATTTCTTATCTCTATATTTTACTGACAAAGATGTATAGTCTAATTCCTCTCCCTTTCCTTGGAGTGATATTGATACTTGAACTTTCTCCAGAAGTAATGGAAAACTAGGAATGACTCTTTGTTCTCTCATCCTCAGACAGTAAGTTTCCTACACAATATTATTCAAACATAAATAGTGAAAATAAGATAACTCATATGTGCTAAACATACAAAGAAAGAGATGAAAAAGCCATATTCAAATATATTAAATATAAATGTGCTAAGATCTGTTTAGGATTGCCTATGCTACACAAAGTCTGTTAAATATTTTGCCTGTATTAACTTGCCCAGAGTCACAAAGTTAGCTTAATGGGGCTAAATTTCTACTGAGCTAATGAAACTCAATTATTCTCTTAACATTTGAGGTAATTTAGAATGGCCCTGTCAATGAAAGAAGTGACCACTAATACACAAAGTACTTAATATTGTCATTATTAGAGCTTTACTAACACTCTAAAGTACATTTAGTTACAGACCAGCAGATGATTGTCACTGGACTCCCACATCGTCAACACAGTTTGAGTCTCAGACCTGGGGGCTTCAAGCTCACGACGGCCGTATGTGCATGCGTGCCCAAAATCCTTAGAGAGGAATGGAGGAGAAGGGATTGCAATGTGGTCATCCCTCCCTGGGGGTGGTAGAGGAGGCAATTTCTTGCTTTCTGTCACTGTCTCTCTGTCAAGTACCCTATAGCAAAAATCTCTCTTAAAAAATTTAGTCACATTAAAAATACACATTTCTACTAAAGAGAAAAATATAATTATAGTTGCTAAAATTGTCTTTCTTAGAGCATGTAGTCATTAATTCATGTCGTTAACAAAATAGCTGTGTTACATATGGTGCTGTTAATTGTATGTTTTCATCTTTCCCTCTATTTCAATAAATCCATTTTCTTTTCTTTTCTTTTTTTTTTTTGAGAGATTTTTGCTATATGCGCATGTGCTCACCAGAAAGACAGAAAGAGAGAGACAGAAAGCAGGAAATTGCCCCCCAGGGGGGATGGCCACGCCACAATCCCTTCTCCTCCATTCTCCTCTCGGGATCTTGGGCACATATGCACATGCACCTGGCGTGAGTTTAGGCCACTAGGTCCGGGACTGGAATAGCGATCGGCTACATGGGACTCTAGCAACATAGCCATTACACCAACTGCTGGTCCAGATAAATTCATTTTCTACTTCTCTAAAATATCTCCCACATACACTCCCCTGAGATTTTTTTCAGTCACTCCTCTAGTCCAGAGATTCTGGAGCTGAGTTTTCATATTGGAACTTTGAGTCAATATGTTATTGGAGAAACTGACAAAATTGTAAAAATTTTTCTGGTCAATAAGCTGAAATAAGTGGAAGAAAGAACTCATTTAACTTTTCCTTACCTTTTATGACGACTTCACTTCTATTTGATCCCTTTACTTGCTCTGGTCTAATGCCTACATTCACCAAAGAAGAGAAGAAGAAAATTAACTATAAACCTTTCTTCTTAGAGAAGACTCTAACTCTCCCAGGTCAGGCAGGAGCATAGTAGGAATGGGCTTCAGAGAACATTCATTACTTTGCATCTGAATTATTTTGCCATCTGCAGAGAGTGCTTTTCTTTCTCCCTTTCTTTCTTTCTTTCTTTCTTTTTTTCTTTCTTTCTTTCTTTCTTTCTTTCTTTCTTTCTTTCTTTCTTTTCTTTCTTTCTCCCTAACCTTTCCTTAAAGATAAATATCCCAACTTGGCAATCATAATTTCATAAGTTATGAAATATAGAGTGCATTGCTGTAGTGCAGCTGTAATGTAGTTTGCAGGGTTCTTTTCCAATTGTAGAGTCTCAAGAACAGACTCTGAAATAAACAACCTAACTTATTTTAAGGAGGATATATTTCTTGTTCTTTGGTCTTTAGAGAATTATCCCTCATGTTCCCTCATTTTAATCTACTTATTTTACCCCTCTGAAATTAAGAAAATTACAGATTTCTTTTATGTTTCTCTCCTTTCCCCTTGGGACACTGGGCCCAGTGGAAAACGAATGTTGAGTCCCATGGTTTAACTACCATTAAACACCATTCTCGGTCTCCTCTGATAGCTGGTGCTTTGGTCTCTGCGATAACCACAGGAAACCATAAAGTAATAGATTAGCTCTCTCCGTAGCTGTACCTTCTATCAGGGCTCTGTACACATATAAGTGGTGTATCTGAATCATGGTGAGAGAAATGAGTAGAAGAAACATGGGAAATAAAAGAAATAAGGACTCTATTGGCTTGGAATCTCAACCTCGTGGCTCACTATTTGATTTGGGATATTTCCCTAGTTCTCTTTGTGCCTTAACATTGTCATTTCTAATGCCTACTTCATAGGGTGTCTGGAGAGAAAATAAATTAATAAATGTAAATCACTGTATCCCATACTCCACCTTGACACTCTTCCCCATGTTTCAAAGTAACAAATAGTTACCATCCTGAGTAGCCTAGATTGACACAAGATACCTCAAGCCCAATATATCTTTCCTACAAAAAAAAAGAAAAAAACAATTGAACTATATCTGATAATTATTTACATTATTTGTGTTACTTTAAGAAATACTACAAGTGTGATGTCTCTCGGTACCACTTAAAGGATGTAATTTTCACTAAATGCTGTAGGATACAAAGATTTAAAAGATGTATTGTACTATTTACAGCAATTCAGACAAAAATATTTGCATTATTTCAGGTTTCTTAACTCCTTTCTTTTTTTATTAATACCTGAGAAAAAAATACAATATGTTTTTATTAATGCAGAGCCTAAAATATAGCTGAACACCAATATTTATTCACTAAATAAATACCTTTTTTTCATCTAACTATAATTAAATTATTATATGGAAGCAATCTGTGATAAGTTAAATGAAATTAAACTGTATACAGCTAGAATGTGGTTGGAGATTGGAAAAATAATCACATGGCACTTGGAGGATGGTGGTAAAGAGCACAGGATGTCAGGAGCACAAGTAATAGCAGAAAGGTAGAACAAGACTGTCGGACAAGAAGTAATTAGGTCGGGAAAAGACAGGTGGTGGAATCTGCTCAGTTATGGACTATAAAACAGAGCATACCAAAGAGATTCAGATTAAAAAAAAGAATTTATTTCTGATCCTAGTTAGAGTATCATCAAAGAACCAGATGCTGTATTTCTATGCCACCAAGATGGAGACTATTAAAATTTAGGATGAAATGTTATGTCTGTGGAACATTCTGAAAATTAACACTGGAAAAGGGACTTTTAATTTGGTATTACAAGACATGGATTCAATTTTTAAAATGGATCCAATTTAAAAATAGACAAATGATAATATTTCTGACTGAACCAATATACACGTATTCAGGATGGGAAAATTCACTTGGATGTACAGTGATTGAATGTAAAATAAATAAATTTATTAATTAAATTAAAAATGGGCAAGTGAGTTGAGCAGACAACTCTCTAAGGAAGACATACAAATAGCCAAAAGGGAAATGTACTCCACCTTGACACTCTTCCCCATGTTTCAAAGTAACAAATAGTTACCATCCTGAGTAGCCTAGATTGACACAAGATACCTCAAGCCCAATATATCTTTCCTACAAAAAAAAAAGAAAAAAACAATTGAACTATATCTGATAATTATTTACATTATTTGTGTTACTTTAAGAAATACTACAAGTGTGATGTCTCTCGGTACCACTTAAAGGATGTAATTTTCACTAAATGCTGTAGGATACAAAGATTTAAAAGATGTATTGTACTATTTACAGCAATTCAGACAAAAATATTTGCATTATTTCAGGTTTCTTAACTCCTTTCTTTTTTTATTAATACCTGAGAAAAAAATACAATATGTTTTTATTAATGCAGAGCCTAAAATATAGCTGAACACCAATATTTATTCACTAAATAAATACCTTTTTTTCATCTAACTATAATTAAATTATTATATGGAAGCAATCTGTGATAAGTTAAATGAAATTAAACTGTATACAGCTAGAATGTGGTTGGAGATTGGAAAAATAATCACATGGCACTTGGAGGATGGTGGTAAAGAGCACAGGATGTCAGGAGCACAAGTAATAGCAGAAAGGTAGAACAAGACTGTCGGACAAGAAGTAATTAGGTCGGGAAAAGACAGGTGGTGGAATCTGCTCAGTTATGGACTATAAAACAGAGCATACCAAAGAGATTCAGATTAAAAAAAAGAATTTATTTCTGATCCTAGTTAGAGTATCATCAAAGAACCAGATGCTGTATTTCTATGCCACCAAGATGGAGACTATTAAAATTTAGGATGAAATGTTATGTCTGTGGAACATTCTGAAAATTAACACTGGAAAAGGGACTTTTAATTTGGTATTACAAGACATGGATTCAATTTTTAAAATGGATCCAATTTAAAAATAGACAAATGATAATATTTCTGACTGAACCAATATACACGTATTCAGGATGGGAAAATTCACTTGGATGTACAGTGATTGAATGTAAAATAAATAAATTTATTAATTAAATTAAAAATGGGCAAGTGAGTTGAGCAGACAACTCTCTAAGGAAGACATACAAATAGCCAAAAGGGAAATGCAAATCAAAACCACAGAGTAATACCACCGAATCCCAGTCAGAATAACTATGATCAAAACAATAAAGATGAGTAAGTGCTGGTGCAGCTGTGGGAAAGAGGGAACCTTCCTACACTGCTGATGGGAATGTAAATTGGTACAACATCTATGGGAAATAATATGGAGGTTCTTCAGCTATGGGGGAGTCCAGTGATGTAACCACCTTACTATCTGTTGGCCCTCATTTGCCAATATTTAAATTATATTACAAGTTTGTTGTTGTTACGTGTTAGCTGCTTATGTTCTCTAAATAATCCCTTATCTGAAGCATAGTTTGCAAATATTTTAATTATTAATCCCTTATCTGAAGTGTAGTTATTAATCTCTTATCTGAAGCATAATTTGCAAATATTTTCTCCCATTCTATAGGTTGTATTTTCACTCTAGTTATTGTTTTCTTTGATGTACAGAAGCATTTTAGCTTGATATAATTCCACTTGTCTATATTTAAAATTATTGTCTGTATTTTATGGCTCTTGTATAAGAAATACTTGACTATTCCAATGTCTTCAAGTATTTTCCCTGTCTTTTCCACCAGTATTTTTATTGTTTGTAGATTTACGATTAGGGAACCAGCAGTTAGCGTAATGGCTCTGTTGCTGGACTCCCATGTAGTCGACCGCCGTTCGCGTCCCGGACCCAGTGGCTTAAAACTCACGCCAGGCGCGTGTGCGTGTGTGCCCAAGATCCCAGGAGGAGAATGGAGGAGAAGGGATTGTGGCGTGACCATCCACCCTGGGGGGTGATTTCTCGCTTTCTATCTCTGTCTCTCTCTGTCTGTCTGGCGAGCACACGCGCCCTATAGCAAAAAAAACTCTCAAAAAAAAAAAAAAGATTTACCTTTAGACATTTGATCCATTTTGTGTTGGTCTTTGTTAAAGGCATCCAGGCAATAAGGATTGTTTCATTTTCTACAGGGGGATACCAGATTTTTCCAGCAACATTTGCTGAAGAGATTTTCATTTACCCACAGAATTGTCTTACATTCTTTGTAAAAAATAAATTGACTGTAAGTTTAGGGTTTATTTCTGGATTCTCTAGTCTGTTCCATTAGTCTACGTGTCTGTTTTTGTGCCTGTACCATGGTGTTTTAATTATCAAAACTCTGTAATATATTTTGAGGTCAAATAGTGAGATGTTCCCTACTTTACTCTTATTTTACAGTATATTTCCATGGTATGAAGGTCTTTATGATTTCAGAAGATTTTTTGATTATTTTTCTATTTCTGTGAAGAATGTCACAGTAATTTGATAAGAATCACATTGAATTTTAAATTAACTGCAGCAGAATTGATATTTGATTACAATTATTCCTTCTATCTAAAAGCAAGGACTATATTTCCATATTTGTATTACATTCGCTTTCCCCCCCAGTTTTTCATAGTTTTACTTGGAGAGGTGTTCCAGCTCTTTGGTTAGGTTTTTTCCTAGGTGTTTTAAATATTTGTGGCTATTGTAAATGAGATTGCTTTCTTCAATTTTGTCTTAGTCTGATCATTGTTGATGCATAAAAATGTTATATATATATATATATATA
>NW_006160102.1:216725-243506 GCF_000334495.1 Tupaia belangeri chinensis | reverse complement strand
GGAGAGGTTTTCGCTATAGGGCGCATGCACTCGCCAGAAAGACAGAGACATAGAGACATAAAGCGAGAAATCACCCCCCAACGGGGATGGTCACGCCGCAATCCCTGCTCCTCCATTCTCCTCTTGGGATCTTGGGCACGCACGCACACGTGCCCGGCGTGAGTTTTAAGCCACCGGGTCTGGGACACGAACCGCAGTCAACTATATGGGAGTCCAGTGACATAGCCATTACGCTAACCGTTGGTTCCCTAAAAACGTTATATATTTTTGTACATTGATTTTGTACCCTATAACATTACTGAATGCATTGATCACTCCTCAGAGTTTTTATGTGAACTCTTTTGGATTCTCTATGTATATTATCATGTCTACAAATAGGAACAATTTCACTTCCTTTTCTATTCAAATGCCTTCTATTTTGCTCTCTTGAATGATTATGTTGACTAGAAAATATAGCACTGTGCATAAAAGGACTAGAGAAAGTCGATAGACTTACCTTGTTGCAGTTCTTGGAAAGCTTACAAATTTTACCCACTGAATTGTTAGCTATTGGTTTGACATATATGACTTTTACTGTCTTGAAAGATGTACTTTCTGTACCTAATTTGTGAATTCTTACATATCAGAAAATTTTATATTTATCAAGTACTTTTTCTACATC
This sequence comes from Tupaia belangeri chinensis, assembly GCF_000334495.1. Classification (NCBI taxonomy): domain Eukaryota; kingdom Metazoa; phylum Chordata; class Mammalia; order Scandentia; family Tupaiidae; genus Tupaia; species Tupaia belangeri. The sequence goes on along the minus strand of NW_006160102.1, from coordinate 242,845 downwards.
CACTTATATTATCACATGGTTTTTATCTTTCCTTTTGTGAATGGGATGTATTACTTTTATTGTTTTGCAATGTTGAACAGTTCTTGCATCTCTGGAGTAAAGCTGACCTGGTCATGTTGTATACACTTTTTAGCGTGCTGTTGCATTCAATTAGCTAGTATTCTGTTGACAATTTTTGCATCTATATTCCTCAGGGATTTTAGTGCTGTAGTTTTCATTTTTCATTTGTGACCTTGTCTGCTTTTAGTATTAGTGTGATGTGAGTTTCATAGAAAGAATGTGGATCCTTTTGGATCTTTGGAAATAGGTTGAGGAAAATCAGGGCTAGTTTTACTTTAAAAATTTTTTTTAAATGTTAAGTGCTGGCAGGGATGTGGTGAAAGGGGAACACTGCTACCTTGTTAGTGAGACTGTAAATTGGCCCAGCCACTGTGGAGAACAATATGGAGGTTCCTCAAAGACCTTCAAATAGAGCTACCAAATGATCCAGCAATTCCACTGCTGGGTATCTACCCAAAGGACAGGAGAGTACTTAGTCAGAAAAATGCTTGCACAAGTATATTTATTGCAGCATTATTCACAATTATTAAGAAATTATTATTATTATAATTTACCTGATATATGAAAAAATATTTATCTTTGCTATTTTGAGATTTAAATTTTATTTTTTAATGATATACTCCATAGAATACTATTCAGCTATAAAAAAAAACAAGACCCTGGCATTTGATAGAAAGTGGAAATACATGGAAGATTTATTGCTGAGTGAATCAAGTCAGTCTATGAAACAGAGACATTGTATGTCTCCACTTAACATATACCAACTGTCTACACTCTATGGTAGAGACTGAAAGACTGGAGGATATGAAAGCATTGAAAATTGTTATGGACACTGGGGACAAAGTGGAAGGAGAGTGGGAGAGGAGAAGAATGCAGGAAGGGGAATTTTATAAAAACTAGAGAAGACATTTGTGGGACATGGATATGGTTTGTTGCCTGTTGATGATGTCATGTATATTATTCTCAACTCACCTGGTGTGTGGTGTATATCATGTTGAGTAAATTTCTTTACAATCTAAATTATGTATAGTAATATAATATATAAATAATAATACATAATAAAATTTTGTAGAATTCAGAAGTGAAGCCATCTTGACCTGTGCTTTTCTTTGTTCAGAAACTATTTTTATTGATTAAATCTCTTTGCTTCTTATTGGTTTATATATGCTTTCTATTTCTTCCTGGGTTAGTTTAGTTATATTGTGTGTCTAGAAATTTGTCCATCTCATGTAGGTTTTATAGCATTTTCTTATGATCTTTTGTATTTATGTTATATTTATCATACTATTACCAGTTTCTTTACTGATTTTATTGCTATAATTTCTTTCTCTATTTTTCTTGATTAACATAGTCAATGGTTTACCAATTTGTGTTTATCCTCTCAAGAAAAAAAACCAGCGTTTTATTTCATTGATTGTTTATATTGTTCTTTTATTCTGTTTCATTTATTTCTTCTCTAATTTTCATTTTTTTTTCTTTTTAGAAGCAGATGCACTTGCCAGAGAGAGAGACAGAGAAACAGAGACAGCGAGAAGGAAAATGAGAAATGACCCCCTGAGGGTCTGGCCTCTGCAATCCTTTCTCTATTCTTCTCCCAGGACCCTGAGCACACATGCAGACATGCTTGGTTTGATTTGCAAATCACCAGATCTAGGACTTGAACCATAGTCAGCATGTAAGAGTCCAGAGGCATAGATATTATGTCATCTGCTGACTCACTCTAATATTTATTATTTGTTTTCTCCTGGTATTTTTGCATTTGTTGTTATTGTTATTTTTCCAGTTTTTTGAGATGTGTTATTAGGTTATTTATTTGTCATCTTTCTATTTTGTTCTTGTGAGCACTAATTGCTATAAACTTCTTTCTTACGACTGCTTTTGCTGTGTCCCAAAGATGATAGATGTTCATGTGTTCATTATCATTGGTTTCAATGAATCTTTTGGTTTTGTTCTTATATTCTGCAAAAGTTTTGAAGTCATTCAGGAATCGATGTTTAGCTTGCATGTTTTTGTGTATTTTAAAATTTTGGGGTTATCTCTGAAGTTGATTTCAAACTTAATTCTATTGTGGCTGGAAAAGATACTACTTGTAGTTTCTATATTTTTTCATATTTAAAGGTTTGTTTTGAGCCCTATTAAGTGGTCAATATTCAGCAACATTCCATGTGGAAGTTAGAAAATTGTATTATTTTGCTGTTATTGAGTGAATCATTATAAATGTCTGTCAGGTCCATTTGGTTTGTAGCATAATTTAAGTCTTGAGTCTCTTTGTTTGTTTGTTTGTTTATTTATTGTCTAAATGACCTGTCCAGTGGTGTCAGTGGTAGGTTAAAATCACCAATAATTAGTTTGTTGAAGTCTATCTCTCCTTTTTCCTTTATATCTAGTGATTTATTTTACACATTTGGATGCCCCAGTGTTGGGTAAAAAATATCTATAATTTTTATATTTTCTTGATGAATTAATCCTTTTAGCACTATACAGTGTTTTTGTCTCTCTCTCTCTCTCTTTTTTTTTTGAGAGTTTTTGCTATAGGGCTTGTGCGCTCACCAGAAAGACAGAGAGAGACAGAGAGATAGAAAGCGAGAAATAACCCCCCCAGGGGGTATGACCACACCACAATCCCTTCTCCTCTGTTCTCTCGGGATCTTGGGCATGCACGGACACGCGCCTGGCATGAGTTTAAGCCACCGGGTCCAGTACTCAAACCGCAGTCACCTACATGGGAGTCCAGTGACATAGCCATTAGGCTAACTGCTGGTCCCATGTTTTTGTCTCTTTTTACAGTTTCTATATTGGTGTTTATTTTTGTCTGATATCAGTAACATGATGCCTGCTTTTTCTAGTTTCTGTTCACATGGAATGACTTTTTCCAACCATTCACTTTTAATAAATGAATGTCTTTATCAGTAAGGTGTGTTTATTGTAAGCATAATACAACAAGCTCCTGGGGATTTTTTGTTTGTTTCTTTCCTTCTTTTTGTTTGTTTGTTTTCCATTCAGCCACTCTGTGTCTTTTTTTTTAAAGTTATTTTATTTAACTTTATTTATTTATTCATCCATTTCAATTTGACCAGAGAGGGAAAGACTGAGGGATAGACTGAGAGAGAGAGAGAAAGTGAGAAAGCAAGCTGCCAGATCTGAGACTTGAACCATGGCTGGCCATGTGGGAGTCCAGCACCTTGAACTACCATGCCAACTGCTGGCCCCCAATCTGTGTCTTTTAATTAAGGAATTTAAACGATTGACATTCAATGTTATTGATATGTGTGAATTTATCCCTGCCATTTCATCCCTCATTTTCTTTATTGTTTTGTGTTTGTTTTTAATTAGAAATGACTTTTCAATTTTTTTCTTTAATCATTATAATGTTACATTAATGTCACTCCATTTACCATGGAAAATTCTGTCCTCTTTAAAAGGACTTTTAGGCATCAGAAATCACAAAAAATCTTTCTCAATTGTTTCCTGAGTCACACCATATAGCTGTTATTGGGCTGCACAAAATATCCCATGCAGTACTTATAAGTGACTTAATCATCTCTAGAGAGAAAAAAATCCCTTGTGTTTATCATTAAATTTAAATAAGAGAGAGAAATAAAAATCTCTCAGAGATTAATGTTAATCAAACCTTGGAGTTTCCCTTGAGTGCAGAAAGCATGTCATCATCTTTCTTCTGGGAATCGTTTGTAACTCTGAAACTTAAATGCCCCCTGTACTCAGGAGCAAGAGTGGGATGGGCAAGTAGCTCAGAGACAAGTACCAGAAAATCCCATCATCTTCTCAGAATACATGTTCACAATAACGCATCAAACTGGTGGAGACATTCAGCTTCTCATCAACAGGTCAGATCGCATCTGGAACAGAAAGAGGAGGTGTTACCAATTCAGAGTGGGGCATTCCACTGACCAGTGCTCCTTTGAGCATAGGTTCTGCATAGGTTCAGCTTCTTGCCATTGTTAAATTTCAAAAAGATACATAGGCTGTGAGTTTGGTTTTCAGTTATCTAGTCATAACCATAGCTTCACAAAATGCTAGAATTAAAAGATTTGATAGAATTCATATTGTACATCCTAATCATTTCACAAATAAGGAAGCTGTATTGAATAGTTATTTATCAAAATCAATTCGTTAATGGGACCAGCAGTTAGCGTAATGGCTATGTAACTGGACTCCCATGTAATCGACTGTGGTTCGTGTCCTGGACCCAGTGGCTTAAAACTCACGCCGGGCGTGTGTGCATGCGTGCCCAAGATCCCAAGAGGAGAATGGAGGAGAAGGGATTGTGGCGTGGCCATCCCCCCTGGGGGGTTATTTCTCGCTTTCTATCTCTCTATCTCTTTCTGTCTGTCTGGTGAGCACACGTGCCCTATAGCAAAAACCTCTCAAAAAAAAAAAAAAAACCCAATTAGTTAAATAAAAATAGGACTAGGACCAAGAGCTTCAAATACTTCTTTCTGTCATCTTTTTATGTGAATTTATAAAAGTTGATGCACAGAAATCTAAAATGCATTTGGCCTTTATTTGCTTCCACTACATAATACTTTTGCTAATCTTTTGTTAAAGGTTTGAGTTTATTGTTAACAATGGAATATACACATTTACCCAATATTCTGATTTTTTTCAACAGTATGATGGACTGAATTGCAACTATAATTGCAATAAGAAGAAAAGTATGTTAGAGTTAATTTGTTTTACTCTATTTTTGACTTTGAAATGAATTACCTAATTTCTACTTGGTAAATGGCACTTTTGTCTTTTATAGAAGTGATGTAGAATTAAAAGCATGTTCCATAAAGGTTAAAACAGTCAATCTTCTGATATGAGAGTGCACGCTTAATACTGAATTAAAACATCAATGCTTACATAGAAAAGTCAAATACATTAAGCACATGACTTCATTTATTTTCTAACCAATTTTTCAGAAAGTTATTAAGGTGGGCATTACTAACTACATTTATCAGATATAATCCCATGATTCCAAGAAGATAAGAAGTATGCTAGAAATTGATTATAGCAAATGGTAGAATGTGAATTTGTCTTCTTAGTATGAAACAGGCAGGGAGCTTTGTGATGGCGAAGCATGGTTTTTATACATTGCCTCATTTAATCAGAAGTTTGACTCTGTAAGGACAGATGGAATGGTTTTTCAGTCACATTTTCCAATTGAGTGAAATAAATTGACTGGCACACACCTAGTTGTGGATCAGAGTTCTGAACTTTGGTGCTGTGTTCATACAAGGTTTCTCATACTTCTGCAGTCTAGTATCACCTCTACATTTTAAAGACCGATGTCTGAGTCTTTTTCCTCATCATAAGAATATGTTAGTTCAATAGCTCCTTCCATTGTATTGTGTGTGTGTGTCATTTATTTATCTTTTACCTTTCATCACTGTGTATCATTACAGCATACCAAATTAATTTTCCTATCATGAATACACTGTATATTGGTTCAGTCAAGGATATTGCCATGCACATTATCATAGGCAGATAATTTTCCATTTTTGTGTCCATGAAAAGGTTTACTTCTTTCTTCTTCCCATTTCCCCTCCCTTTCACCCTCCCCCATTTCCCACTTTCCCCTGCACTGCCTCTAGCATCACCATTGCTCTCCACAATTTTGTACCTTCCAATCTTTCAGTCTTTTCCATAGAGTGCTGATATTTAGTATATATTTGATAGAGGTAGACAAATATAGAAGATTTACTGCTAAGCAAAGTAAGTCAGACTACGAAAGAGAGGCATTGCATGTCCCTGCTCAATATATACTGAATGAGTCTTAAAACTTCTTTGTATTGCATTGGTGGTACATGTTCTTCAGTTGACTACTTCTATTCTCAAAAATAAGACTCTTTGTTGCAAAAGTGGAAGAGCCTACTGACAAATGATCATTTTTTGTTCTCTGCTTTGTTGGGTTATTTTCAAGTTCCTTTGTGAGTGATAACAGAAAGAAAAATTAAACACAGTATTATATAGGAAATCAGCAGTCCCATATTAAATTTCAAAATCCACAACTGACTTACACAATGTAACTTTGCAAATATCCTCAGTTTAAGGTTTATTTGGTATTGCTTTGTTTTTTTCTGTTTTTGTGGAGGAGGGGGCAGGTTGTTAAGAAACCTAACCTATGAAACTATGTATGCATTCACACACAGTGAGAATGAGCTGAGCAAGCAAAGGAGAGTGCTCAATTTTGTTTTACTTTAATCAGCTTTATTGAGGTATAACTGACATACAATAAATTCAAAATACCTAAAGTATAATATTTTACATTTATAGTATATTGTACACATGTGAAACCATCAGCACCACTAAAGTAGTAAAAGAATCCATCACCCTCCGAAGCTTTATCCTACATTTTGGTATGCCTTCCCTCCTGCTCCCTTTTACACACAGACCTCAACCCAGGCAATCATTAATCTGCTCTCTGTCACTACTGACTACATTGCATTTTTGTAGATTTTATAAGTAGAGTCATATATTCTCTTTTAGAGCTATGTCCCTTCTCTCTCAGTCCAATTAATTTGAGTTTTTGGTTTGTTTGTTTGCTTGTTTGTTTGTTTTTGTTGTTGTTGTTGTTTTTGTGTGTGTTTTTTTAGAGGATTTTGCTATAGGGCATGTGCGCTCACCAGAAAGACAGAAAGAGACAGAGAGATAGAAAGTGAGAAATCACCCCCCAGGGGGACGGTCACACCACAATGCCTTCTCTTCCATTCTCCCCTCAGGATCTTGGGCACACATGCACATGCAACCGGCATGAGTTCAAGCCACTGGGTCTGGGACTCGAATTGCGGTCAACTATGTGGGAGTCCAGAGACATAGCCATTACGCCAACTGCTGGTCCCTATTTTGAGATTTATCCATCATGTTAAATGTATCAATAGTTTGTTACTTTTAATTGTTCAGTAGAATTCCATTTTAAGGCTGATCACAGTTCATTCATCCTATCACCCATTGATGGGCACTTAGGTTGTTTTCAAGTTTTTGTCTTTGTTTTATTTTGGGGGGTGTTGCTTTGTTCTTTAATTCAGATTTCTGTTTTTTTTTTTTTAATTCAGATTCCTAATATAAGCATTTGAAAATTTATCATACATTTATTTGCTACTTAATCAAGGTGGTATTCAAATAGTTCATGGAAAATGTATATTATGAAAAGGCTGCAGGAATTTCATAATGTATTGCATTATAATTCACATTCTAATTCCATTTCCATGAACTTTTTGAAGTCACTGTGTATCTTCTTTAATAAGTATCTGTTAAACTCCTTTAATTATTCTTATAGTTGTTTTCTTATTATTGAGTCTTAAAACTTCTTTGTATTGCATTGATACATGTTCTTTATCTGATATGTGCTTTTAAAATAATTTCTCCCAGTCTAGTGTTTTTTTTTTCACTTTGTTTCTTAATGAATCTAATGTATAAAATGATACATGTACTCACAATATAATAAGAATTAGTTAAGGGTCAGATAATGATAAAATATGATGCTCTATGAGACTGGTCCACATTGGCAAGTTCCCGGTTCATATCTGCATGCCCATGATCTGAGACTGGATCATGGCATCAAGACCTTGATGGCACTGGCAGGTGGTGTGGTGGTTGTGGTACTAGACTTCCATATGGCCAACCACGGTTTGAGTTTTGGACCTGGTGCTCACTTTCTCTCTCTCTTTCTTTCTCTCTCTCTCTCTCTCTCTCTCTCTCTCTCTGTCTCTTTGGTCAAATTATATACTAATGATAATAAATAAAATTAAATAAATGCTTCTTAGAAAAAATACCCTGTTGTAGGTGCTGTGTCTCTCTCTCTCTCCCTCTCTCCCTGCCTCTCTTGATCACAGAAGAAATTTTTTAAAATGAGTTTAACAGGAATAGATATAAATACATTACAGATTATTAATCAGTTCTTAGAACAATGCATGATATTACTAGAGTGCCTTGGTTCTGGTTTGTTATATTCTGTGTAGCAATTAAAAAATGAAGGCACAATATTCATCATTTTTGCACTATATACTGTAGCTAAAATACGGAATAAACCTGAATGCCCAACACTAATTCATATTTTTTAATGTGTACACACACAGTGGCACATTATTTAGCCATAGAAAAGAGAAAATCTAGTCATTTTAGGTTTTAGGAAAATAACCTGAAGGAAATCATGCTAAATGAAGTAAGTCAGGCACTGAAAGCAAATACTACAGAAGTTTGTTACTTTTAATTGTTCAGTAGAATTCCATTTTAAGGCTGATCACAGTTCATTCATCCTATCACCCATTGATGGGCACTTAGGTTGTTTTCAAGTTTTTGTCTTTGTTTTATTTTGGGGGGTGTTGCTTTGTTCTTTAATTCAGATTTCTGTTTTTTTTTTTTAATTCAGATTCCTAATATAAGCATTTGAAAATTTATCATACATTTATTTGCTACTTAATCAAGGTGGTATTCAAATAGTTCATGGAAAATGTATATTATGAAAAGGCTGCACAGAAGTCAAGAGTGTAACAGAGGATAGCAGAATCAGGAAAGGGAATGAGGAGGGAAGTAGAGAAAGCTTGGTTAACAGATACAAGGTGTATATAGATAAACAGAATGACTTCTGGGTACTATACCATGAGAGAGTAACGAAAGCTGGTGAAAACCCAATGTATTCTTCAAAATAGTGTAATTCAAATGTTCACAACACATTTGAGTAATGATAACTGTGAGATAAAGGCTATGTTTATTACTCTGATTTGATTATTACACAATGTGTACATACTTCGCAAAATCACACTTTCCCCCATAAATATGTGCAGCTATTGTTATGTAAATTAGGAAATAAAATAACCAAAACCTTAATATTTAAAATAACTTATTATGAATGTCCACAACCCTATAACAGAGAGATTATACTACTTAGCTCTCTTTGTTTCCTAAGTGATAAACCAATTAGAACACACAGTGTGTCTTCTCTCTGCAAGGTTGCGTAGAGGATGCTACTTATTTCTACAATACTTCGTTATTTGATTTGAGTTGGTCCACTGTCCTCCTAGAATTCTGCAATTGTCTGGATTTTTATCCAGTCAAAGACAAAAAGCTTTGCGAATGCATGCTTCTGTGTCTGCTATACTGGCCAACACTTTCTCTATTTCCTCTGAGTGGGGAATCTTTGAATCTTAACTGAGCTAACCTATGCCGTCACCTAATGGTGAGGCAGTCTTATTAGCCAAAGACCCAGCTATGTCTTCACTCTGATTATGCCCCCTGCCTCAACCGTGAATGTTTCTAAAGATAAGGGAAACTGAAGGCTAATTCTGTGTCCACTCATGATAAAAAGGGCAGAAAAGTAAAAGGAGGCACAAAAATAAAGAAATTTAACTTTCAATAAATCATATATACAAAAAAAAGGCAACAAAAGTGAAATGATCTCTGGTGTCAGACATATCCAAACCTACACTTTACTGGTTATTGACTTTGTTAACATTACTTACTATAGAGCCTCATTTTTTTTTTCAAATGTAAGATAGAGGGAATGACCATACCTAAAATATAGAGTTATAGTTAGTAATGCATGTAAAGTACTCAATAAAGTCCTAAAATTTAATAAACAGTCACTCTAGCTTTTTATCTTTTTTTTTCCTTTTTTTTTGGGAGAGCTTTTTGCTATAGGGCATGTGCACTCTCCAGATAGACAGAGAAAGATAGAAAGACAGAAAGTGAGAAATCATCCCCCAGGGGGGATGGCCACCTGCAATCCTTTCTCCTCCATTCTCCTCTTGGGATCTTGGGCACACAAGCACACACGCCCGGCGTGAGTTTAAGCCACCGGGTCCAGGACTCGAACTGCCGTCGACTACGTGGGAGTCCAGCGACATAGCCATTATGCTAACTGCTGGTCTCTCTAGCTTTTAAAAATTATTTTTGACTGTGTTTTCTTTTCTTTTTATTTATTTATTTAGTTAGTTTTTCATAGAGTGCATGCACTCACCAGAGAGAGACAGAGAGAAAAAAAAAAAGTGAGAAACCACTTCCCATCCTGGGGAGGGTTGGTCATCAGCAATCCTTTCTCTTCCAATCTCTTTAAGGGATTTGGACATGCTTGCACAAGCACCCAATATGTTTTTCAAGCTGCCAGGTCTGGGACTCAAACTGTACCATTGGCCATGTGGGATCCAGTTGCCTTAACCTCCATTCCATCTGCTGTTCTTCTACTGCTTTTTTATTATAATTCTGATCATCTACTTCAAATATTTCACTTCCTGTATATCTATGATGTATTATACTTTGAGATCCCTAGGTATTTCATTTTTTCTCTCTATGCTCACCTACAATGGGAATTAATGTTTATTCATTATTTGTATTTAATTTTCTTTTTATTAGGAAAAAAACAATAAAATAATCACCCAAAACTATTCTTCTTTACTTAATAATAAAAGAGATGACTGCCCAGACCAGGTCAATATCTAGTAATGTATAATAAATGACCTCAGAGGACCAAGGTCACTGGAGAAGCAGAACTTGCCGTTCTCAAGAAGCTAACAACTTCTGTCATGACTGGACACCTGGAGAAAGCAAACAGCTTTCACCTTCACCAAATCATTTGAGTTACCTTCTTAGCCACACTATCTAACTACTAGAAGGGTTTTTGAGAATCACCTCAAACAACAAACTAATCCTAGACACACATACTTCTTGAAGAAATGGATAAAGAAAACCACTCAATGGTGACCGAGTTTATCTTCATGGGCATCACTCAGGACCCTCAGCTACAGATCATCTTCTTCGTGGTCTTCCTCATCGTCTACCTGGTCAATGTGGTAGGGAATGTTGGTATGATTATATTAATCATAACAGACACTCAGCTCCACACTCCCATGTACTTTTTCCTCTGCAACCTCTCCTTTGTTGATTTGGGCTACTCCTCAGCCATTGCCCCCAGAATGCTGGCTGATTTCCTAACAAAGCGTAAAGTTATCTCCTTCTCCAGTTGTGCCACCCAGTTTGCTTTCTTTGTAGGGTTTGTAGATGCTGAGTGCTATGTTCTGGCTGCCATGGCCTATGATCGTTTTGTGGCCATCGGCCGAAGGAAGCTGTATTGAATAGTTATTTATCAAAATCAATTCGTTAATGGGACCAGCAGTTAGCGTAATGGCTATGTAACTGGACTCCCATGTAATCGACTGTGGTTCGTGTCCTGGACCCAGTGGCTTAAAACTCACGCCGGGCGTGTGTGCATGCGTGCCCAAGATCCCAAGAGGAGAATGGAGGAGAAGGGATTGTGGCGTGGCCATCCCCCCTGGGGGGTTATTTCTCGCTTTCTATCTCTCTATCTCTTTCTGTCTGTCTGGTGAGCACACGTGCCCTATAGCAAAAACCTCTCAAAAAAAAAAAAAAAACCCAATTAGTTAAATAAAAATAGGACTAGGACCAAGAGCTTCAAATACTTCTTTCTGTCATCTTTTTATGTGAATTTATAAAAGTTGATGCACAGAAATCTAAAATGCATTTGGCCTTTATTTGCTTCCACTACATAATACTTTTGCTAATCTTTTGTTAAAGGTTTGAGTTTATTGTTAACAATGGAATATACACATTTACCCAATATTCTGATTTTTTTCAACAGTATGATGGACTGAATTGCAACTATAATTGCAATAAGAAGAAAAGTATGTTAGAGTTAATTTGTTTTACTCTATTTTTGACTTTGAAATGAATTACCTAATTTCTACTTGGTAAATGGCACTTTTGTCTTTTATAGAAGTGATGTAGAATTAAAAGCATGTTCCATAAAGGTTAAAACAGTCAATCTTCTGATATGAGAGTGCACGCTTAATACTGAATTAAAACATCAATGCTTACATAGAAAAGTCAAATACATTAAGCACATGACTTCATTTATTTTCTAACCAATTTTTCAGAAAGTTATTAAGGTGGGCATTACTAACTACATTTATCAGATATAATCCCATGATTCCAAGAAGATAAGAAGTATGCTAGAAATTGATTATAGCAAATGGTAGAATGTGAATTTGTCTTCTTAGTATGAAACAGGCAGGGAGCTTTGTGATGGCGAAGCATGGTTTTTATACATTGCCTCATTTAATCAGAAGTTTGACTCTGTAAGGACAGATGGAATGGTTTTTCAGTCACATTTTCCAATTGAGTGAAATAAATTGACTGGCACACACCTAGTTGTGGATCAGAGTTCTGAACTTTGGTGCTGTGTTCATACAAGGTTTCTCATACTTCTGCAGTCTAGTATCACCTCTACATTTTAAAGACCGATGTCTGAGTCTTTTTCCTCATCATAAGAATATGTTAGTTCAATAGCTCCTTCCATTGTATTGTGTGTGTGTGTCATTTATTTATCTTTTACCTTTCATCACTGTGTATCATTACAGCATACCAAATTAATTTTCCTATCATGAATACACTGTATATTGGTTCAGTCAAGGATATTGCCATGCACATTATCATAGGCAGATAATTTTCCATTTTTGTGTCCATGAAAAGGTTTACTTCTTTCTTCTTCCCATTTCCCCTCCCTTTCACCCTCCCCCATTTCCCACTTTCCCCTGCACTGCCTCTAGCATCACCATTGCTCTCCACAATTTTGTACCTTCCAATCTTTCAGTCTTTTCCATAGAGTGCTGATATTTAGTATATATTTGATAGAGGTAGACAAATATAGAAGATTTACTGCTAAGCAAAGTAAGTCAGACTACGAAAGAGAGGCATTGCATGTCCCTGCTCAATATATACTGAATGAGTCTTAAAACTTCTTTGTATTGCATTGGTGGTACATGTTCTTCAGTTGACTACTTCTATTCTCAAAAATAAGACTCTTTGTTGCAAAAGTGGAAGAGCCTACTGACAAATGATCATTTTTTGTTCTCTGCTTTGTTGGGTTATTTTCAAGTTCCTTTGTGAGTGATAACAGAAAGAAAAATTAAACACAGTATTATATAGGAAATCAGCAGTCCCATATTAAATTTCAAAATCCACAACTGACTTACACAATGTAACTTTGCAAATATCCTCAGTTTAAGGTTTATTTGGTATTGCTTTGTTTTTTTCTGTTTTTGTGGAGGAGGGGGCAGGTTGTTAAGAAACCTAACCTATGAAACTATGTATGCATTCACACACAGTGAGAATGAGCTGAGCAAGCAAAGGAGAGTGCTCAATTTTGTTTTACTTTAATCAGCTTTATTGAGGTATAACTGACATACAATAAATTCAAAATACCTAAAGTATAATATTTTACATTTATAGTATATTGTACACATGTGAAACCATCAGCACCACTAAAGTAGTAAAAGAATCCATCACCCTCCGAAGCTTTATCCTACATTTTGGTATGCCTTCCCTCCTGCTCCCTTTTACACACAGACCTCAACCCAGGCAATCATTAATCTGCTCTCTGTCACTACTGACTACATTGCATTTTTGTAGATTTTATAAGTAGAGTCATATATTCTCTTTTAGAGCTATGTCCCTTCTCTCTCAGTCCAATTAATTTGAGTTTTTGGTTTGTTTGTTTGCTTGTTTGTTTGTTTTTGTTGTTGTTGTTGTTTTTGTGTGTGTTTTTTTAGAGGATTTTGCTATAGGGCATGTGCGCTCACCAGAAAGACAGAAAGAGACAGAGAGATAGAAAGTGAGAAATCACCCCCCAGGGGGACGGTCACACCACAATGCCTTCTCTTCCATTCTCCCCTCAGGATCTTGGGCACACATGCACATGCAACCGGCATGAGTTCAAGCCACTGGGTCTGGGACTCGAATTGCGGTCAACTATGTGGGAGTCCAGAGACATAGCCATTACGCCAACTGCTGGTCCCTATTTTGAGATTTATCCATCATGTTAAATGTATCAATAGTTTGTTACTTTTAATTGTTCAGTAGAATTCCATTTTAAGGCTGATCACAGTTCATTCATCCTATCACCCATTGATGGGCACTTAGGTTGTTTTCAAGTTTTTGTCTTTGTTTTATTTTGGGGGGTGTTGCTTTGTTCTTTAATTCAGATTTCTGTTTTTTTTTTTTAATTCAGATTCCTAATATAAGCATTTGAAAATTTATCATACATTTATTTGCTACTTAATCAAGGTGGTATTCAAATAGTTCATGGAAAATGTATATTATGAAAAGGCTGCACAGAAGTCAAGAGTGTAACAGAGGATAGCAGAATCAGGAAAGGGAATGAGGAGGGAAGTAGAGAAAGCTTGGTTAACAGATACAAGGTGTATATAGATAAACAGAATGACTTCTGGGTACTATACCATGAGAGAGTAACGAAAGCTGGTGAAAACCCAATGTATTCTTCAAAATAGTGTAATTCAAATGTTCACAACACATTTGAGTAATGATAACTGTGAGATAAAGGCTATGTTTATTACTCTGATTTGATTATTACACAATGTGTACATACTTCGCAAAATCACACTTTCCCCCATAAATATGTGCAGCTATTGTTATGTAAATTAGGAAATAAAATAACCAAAACCTTAATATTTAAAATAACTTATTATGAATGTCCACAACCCTATAACAGAGAGATTATACTACTTAGCTCTCTTTGTTTCCTAAGTGATAAACCAATTAGAACACACAGTGTGTCTTCTCTCTGCAAGGTTGCGTAGAGGATGCTACTTATTTCTACAATACTTCGTTATTTGATTTGAGTTGGTCCACTGTCCTCCTAGAATTCTGCAATTGTCTGGATTTTTATCCAGTCAAAGACAAAAAGCTTTGCGAATGCATGCTTCTGTGTCTGCTATACTGGCCAACACTTTCTCTATTTCCTCTGAGTGGGGAATCTTTGAATCTTAACTGAGCTAACCTATGCCGTCACCTAATGGTGAGGCAGTCTTATTAGCCAAAGACCCAGCTATGTCTTCACTCTGATTATGCCCCCTGCCTCAACCGTGAATGTTTCTAAAGATAAGGGAAACTGAAGGCTAATTCTGTGTCCACTCATGATAAAAAGGGCAGAAAAGTAAAAGGAGGCACAAAAATAAAGAAATTTAACTTTCAATAAATCATATATACAAAAAAAAGGCAACAAAAGTGAAATGATCTCTGGTGTCAGACATATCCAAACCTACACTTTACTGGTTATTGACTTTGTTAACATTACTTACTATAGAGCCTCATTTTTTTTTTCAAATGTAAGATAGAGGGAATGACCATACCTAAAATATAGAGTTATAGTTAGTAATGCATGTAAAGTACTCAATAAAGTCCTAAAATTTAATAAACAGTCACTCTAGCTTTTTATCTTTTTTTTTCCTTTTTTTTTGGGAGAGCTTTTTGCTATAGGGCATGTGCACTCTCCAGATAGACAGAGAAAGATAGAAAGACAGAAAGTGAGAAATCATCCCCCAGGGGGGATGGCCACCTGCAATCCTTTCTCCTCCATTCTCCTCTTGGGATCTTGGGCACACAAGCACACACGCCCGGCGTGAGTTTAAGCCACCGGGTCCAGGACTCGAACTGCCGTCGACTACGTGGGAGTCCAGCGACATAGCCATTATGCTAACTGCTGGTCTCTCTAGCTTTTAAAAATTATTTTTGACTGTGTTTTCTTTTCTTTTTATTTATTTATTTAGTTAGTTTTTCATAGAGTGCATGCACTCACCAGAGAGAGACAGAGAGAAAAAAAAAAAGTGAGAAACCACTTCCCATCCTGGGGAGGGTTGGTCATCAGCAATCCTTTCTCTTCCAATCTCTTTAAGGGATTTGGACATGCTTGCACAAGCACCCAATATGTTTTTCAAGCTGCCAGGTCTGGGACTCAAACTGTACCATTGGCCATGTGGGATCCAGTTGCCTTAACCTCCATTCCATCTGCTGTTCTTCTACTGCTTTTTTATTATAATTCTGATCATCTACTTCAAATATTTCACTTCCTGTATATCTATGATGTATTATACTTTGAGATCCCTAGGTATTTCATTTTTTCTCTCTATGCTCACCTACAATGGGAATTAATGTTTATTCATTATTTGTATTTAATTTTCTTTTTATTAGGAAAAAAACAATAAAATAATCACCCAAAACTATTCTTCTTTACTTAATAATAAAAGAGATGACTGCCCAGACCAGGTCAATATCTAGTAATGTATAATAAATGACCTCAGAGGACCAAGGTCACTGGAGAAGCAGAACTTGCCGTTCTCAAGAAGCTAACAACTTCTGTCATGACTGGACACCTGGAGAAAGCAAACAGCTTTCACCTTCACCAAATCATTTGAGTTACCTTCTTAGCCACACTATCTAACTACTAGAAGGGTTTTTGAGAATCACCTCAAACAACAAACTAATCCTAGACACACATACTTCTTGAAGAAATGGATAAAGAAAACCACTCAATGGTGACCGAGTTTATCTTCATGGGCATCACTCAGGACCCTCAGCTACAGATCATCTTCTTCGTGGTCTTCCTCATCGTCTACCTGGTCAATGTGGTAGGGAATGTTGGTATGATTATATTAATCATAACAGACACTCAGCTCCACACTCCCATGTACTTTTTCCTCTGCAACCTCTCCTTTGTTGATTTGGGCTACTCCTCAGCCATTGCCCCCAGAATGCTGGCTGATTTCCTAACAAAGCGTAAAGTTATCTCCTTCTCCAGTTGTGCCACCCAGTTTGCTTTCTTTGTAGGGTTTGTAGATGCTGAGTGCTATGTTCTGGCTGCCATGGCCTATGATCGTTTTGTGGCCATCGGCCGACCCCTCCACTACAGCACTCTCATGTCCAAGCGAGTCTGCCTGGCTCTCATGCTGGGCTCCTACCTGGCTGGTCTGGTGAGTTTAGTAGCTCATACATCCCTCACCTTCAGCCTGAGTTACTGTGGCTCCAATATCATCAACCATTTCTTCTGTGAAATCCCACCACTCTTGGCCCTCTCTTGCTCAGACACCTACATTAGCGAGATCTTGCTCTTTAGTCTGTGTGGCTTCATTGAATTCAGCACCATCCTCATCATCTTCATCTCCTATGCCTTCATCCTCATCGCAATCATCAGGATGCGCTCAGCAGAAGGTCGCCTTAAGGCTTTCTCCACCTGCGGGTCTCACCTTACTGGTGTCACCCTCTTCTACGGCACAGTCATGTTTATGTACCTGAGGCCAACATCCAGCTACTCCCTGGATCAAGACAAATGGGCCTCTGTATTCTACACAATTATCATTCCCATGTTGAATCCCTTGATCTATAGTTTGCGGAACAAGGATGTGAAAGCTGCTTTCATGAAACTAGTTGGTAGAAAACCTCAATAATAGCAAGAAATGAAAATTTGCTCTTATCTCAGGTAAATCATAGGGTCAGAAGAATGAGAGTAGGGATTAAAAAATGAAAATACCTTTCCAGTAAACATCTCCAAGTTACCATCTCCTTGCTAAATGAATCTTAATTTTGAATGATTTTCTGTAACCCCTAATTTTACAGTCTAAAAATATATATATAAATTAAGTGAAAAATTTTGAAAGACATGATTGTGAAAGATGTCTTAGTTTCTTAAAGTTGAGTCATACAGTGCGCAGGAGAGGCAGAAATTAATAAGGAAAAGAGTCACTGTAAAGCTTCTTCTTTTTCCAGAATCATGAGGAATACCAAATCCAAACGTTGAAAATTGTTTTCCTCTGAAAACAAGTTAGAAAAGTGGGTTGTTGTGAGAGATGACGTCTGTCAGTTTGTGATTCATCAATTAATATATTTAACAAAAACATGTAAGTGCTATATCTGTGCCAGGTTCTGGAAGATATAAGTATAGATACGTTTTTCCAACAAATGGTTTGTTGTGCTAATAGTTATTATATTAAATCTCTGAATCTATTGACATTAACAAAGTTAGAAACTATACAAAGCCCAAGAAGACAGGTTCTGCTGGTAACTAGGTGTGTGAACATTCACAAGACCATTTTTCCCTTGTCTTCAGTTTTCCCTTTAGTTAAGATTTTAGTTTCACCTAAAAAAATCACTGGAACCTTTTGTACTCCTCTGCTTAATATTGAAAGGGGATGGGCATCAGAATTCTGTCAGCTTTACATGTTAAAATCCTTCCAGTCTTTAGGGAAATCCTGATTTTATGGGACCTTACAGAAGATCATTTTCAACAATCTCTCAGGCTAATTTCAGCAATATTGTAATGCTCACAGATTGGTTTACTTGCTCCCATTTGAAATTCTTCCTCTTTTCTAATTTTAATTAGACCCAAGCCTTTCCCTTGTTTGTCATGTGTCTCCATGCTTTCCATGATCATATCCAGGCCCTTATTAAAGAATGCTGTTTTATTTTTATTGTTATTATTATTTTTAAAGGTTTTTTATATAGGGCACGTGCACTTGCCAGAAAGACAGAGAGAGAGATAGAAAGCGAAAAATCATCCCCCCTGGGGGACAGCCACACCGCAATCCTTTCTCCTCCATTCTCCTCTCAGGATCTTGAGCACACATGCACACGCGCCCGGCATGAGTTTAAGCAACCTACCTGGTCTGGGGCTCGAACTGCAGTTAACTACGTGGAGTCCAGCGACATAGCCATTACGCCAACTGCTGGTCCCAGAATACTGTTTTATTAACCCTGATATATCAATGAGTGATAATAGAAAAGGATATAATTTCTTTCTGCATGTTCTCAAAGCTATAAACCTTCAATTAAAAATAGGAGTGCTATATATTAGCAATAGATAAAGGCAACACTGAGATCTGAGGAAAGTCAATTTTTTCACTAATATGCTGAAATTTCATCACACCAGCAGTTTCTTAGACTTATAATCAATAACCTTTTGCTCTCAAGCCTTTGTCCAGTATAATATAGTCAAAGGTCAAGGAAACCCAAAGATTGCCCTAAAGAATAGAGTAACCATATTCATCCTGAATGGCACCAAAGAGTTTTAGGAATAAAAGACCTAGGATTTTATCAGTCTCTCAATGGTGTCCCTGTACATAAGTTGTAATTGACACAACTTAAAATTACCTGTCATATAATGAATATCCAAACCACATACTTTGTGTCATGTACTGGAGAAAGAACAGCTTGTTACTAATAGACAGATGTAGAGTTGGTAGTTCAGAAACAGGTCAGAGATCCAGTTTACCTTTCTATTTTTATAGTCCAATGTGTAAGTCATAATATATGCTGTGTGAAATATTTAAAAATAAGGCTTTTCTAAGCTCTTAACTACAAATCAAATGTATGTGATAAATGAAAAAAAAAAAAAAAAAACAGTTGCCTTAGAATCAGGAAGCTCTTTGAATTTCATTTCTAAATCTCTAGACAATGACCTTGTTGCTAAACGAATACCTTTTTTTCTTAAAATTGTTTTGCTGTATTCATTCAACAAACAAACACAACATTCAACAACAAACACTTCAAATATCATTAAGTTTTTACAATCATCATTAGAAATAAGCATCATCTTCATTTTATAAAGCATAATACTTTACACATTTGTCAAAATGATAAAATCAGCTATTGATCTGAGGGTTAGGTTTTCCATTCACTATTGAGTTGTCAAACACTTATGACATATTTTTCATATGCAAAAATGCATGATGACTTTTCCAACAACCCAATACTTGCAAACAATCAGGTTTTGGACAATGTAGAAAGAAACTTTCATCTTTTTTTTTTTTTTTTCTTCAGGTTTTTGCTATAGGGTGCATGTGCTCTCCAGAGAGAAAGAGTCAGCGAGACAGAAAGTGAGAAATCACCCCAAGGGATGGCCACGCCATAATTCCTTCTCCTCCATTCTCCTCTCGTGATCTTAGGCACGCACGCACACATGCCCAGCATGAGTTTAAGCCACTAGGTCGAGGACTCGAACTGTGGTCGACTACATGGGAGTCAGTGACATAGCCATTACGCTTACTGCTGGTCCCATATATTTTCTAATTGTGTAAAACTATGCAAGTTACTTTGTCTCTCTAAGCCTCAGTTTTTTTCATCCACAAAATGGAAATTATAATGCTTACCTTTTAGAACTTTTCAAAGTGTGGGGCTGGCAGGTGGCATGGTGGTCAAAGATGCTGGATTCCCACATGCTGACTGCAGTTCGAGTCCCGGACCTGGCGGCTTGCATTCTCGCTTTCCCTTTCTCTCTCTCCTGCTCTCACTCTCACCCTGTCCCTCTCTGGTCAAATTAAAATAAATAAAGTTAAATAAAATAATTTTTAAAATGTTTGAAGTGTATGCTGCAATAAATAAAAAGTATCTCTCACATAAAATATGCTTAATAAATATTAATACTTTTATTTACATGCTAACTACCCATAATTTTGTCATCAATGTTATACAATAAAGAAAGTACACTAAATGCTTTATTTTCCATGTCATTGGTATTAGAAGTGATTTTTAGTCCCAATTTCACCAATTATTGTCTTAAATAAATCCTTTAATATCTCTGTATTTCAGTCTGTTCATCACTAAAAGGACTATAATTTATACCTTATTGAACCTATTATTTTACACAAATAAGAGATCAATAAATGTTTCTTGTTTGAAAAAGCCTGACTTCTCTTTCATACATTAAAAACATTTTCCAAAGGGGCCAGCAGATGGCATGCTGCTTACGAGGCTGGAGTGTCACATGGCTGACTCTGCTGTTTGAGTCCCAGACATATAGGCTTGAAAATCACACTGGGCACACATGTATGTGTGTCCAAAGTCTCAAGAGGAAAATGAAAGAGAAGGGGTTGCAATGTGACCATCACCCCCGGGAAGTACTTTTTCTTTTCTTTCTTTTTTTTTTTTTTTGTAGAGGTTTTTGCTATAGGGCGAGTGCGCTCTCCAGAAAGACAGAGAGAGACAGAGAGATAGAAAGTGAGAAAGTGAGAAACCACCCCCCCGCCCCAGGGGAGATGGCCACGCCACAATCCCTTCTCCTCCATTCTCCTCTGGGGATCGTGGGCACGCATGCACACGCACCCGGCATGAGTTTTAAGCCACCGGGCCTGGGATTCAAACCATGCCAACTTCATGGGAATCCAGCGACATAGCCATTATGGTAACTGCTGGTCCCAGGGAGTGGCTTCTTACTTTCTCTTTCTGTCATTGTCTTGCTCTGGCAACTACTCATACTCTATCACACACACACACACACACACAACATTTAAAACAATCACATTTTCCCAAAAATGGCAAACATATCAATCTCATTCCCTATGATAGGCTACAAAAATCACATGAATAGGTGTTTCCTAGTCCAAAGTATTAAAAATTGGTGTACTAGGAGCTGTGAAGGCAAAAAAAAATGATACGATGAAGAGGTCTTAAGAGCAGAGATGTCAGAATGAGATGAAGCTGAGATTAAGTTCTGCTTTTTCTCTTTGAGCAATATGACCTTAGATGAGGATTTCTAAAGTAATATATTGGGGGCCATTCGCAGCTGTACAGGTAGTAGGACAGCACTGTGTGTACTGGAGCCACGTGTGAGAGCCCAGTTTTGGATCCCAGGTTGATCTGAACCCTCTGAATATGCAGCTCTTAGTACACCAATGTTCCTGACTGTCTGACCTGCTGGCCTGGCAAGATCCTGTCAAGGATCTCTCTTTCATAGTCTTTTTCTCTCTCTTGCTATCTCATGAAATAAATAAAAAAATAATAAGCTTTAAAATAATCTAAAGGAGGAAGGATTTGGGAGAGTTTGGTTAATGGGTTTAAATTACATCTAGGTAGGAGGAACAGCACTAGATCAAATTCAATATTACTGTAGGTAATACACCATATATATGTATCAAAATAATATATGGTATCCCATAAATATGAACAATTATCATTTATCTATTAAATATAATTAAAAAATCAGTTTCCAATTAAAAACAAATTTGGTAGAAAATATGAGAGATACACCTGACTTCACAGATTTTAAGTCATAAGTAGACAAAATAAATGCAAAAACTCTGTATTACAGGAAGAAATAACACATGCCAAGGGAGAATCACAGACAAAGTATGATAGTTTACAAGATGAAGACACTACATTGTCTCGAGAGATGAGAGAAAGCATATAAGGTTGGGAGGCATCCGAGTAATCTTTGAAGCATGGACACAAAATTAAACAGAAAAGCAAATGAAGTAGGATACGTTGTAGAAGAGGGAAGACACAGAGTGAATGAAGGCAGTGTCTGGAAACAATGGGGCATGTTCATAGGCCATTCCGGCTGGGTGCTCTGTGTGAGGGTTTGGTGGTACAGGTGGAACGTAGCCTAATGATCTGGCAGCAATTTGAGAACATGGAGTTTATCCCTTGGAGTTTCTAGGGAACATTTCTCTTTGCTCTCTGAATCCTATCACATACTCATCAGCAAAGCACCCTTTGAGGAAACCAGTGTAGCAACATATGGCAGGTATATTCAATTGAACTCCGGCTGTATAATTAGGTCCGGTGGTATGGATGATGTACTTTTCCTAACTGGACTTACATGAGGCTTTATATTTAGCCTCTCAGTTGGGCTTCTCTCAAAGGAAGAACTTAGAAAGTCTGTTCCTTCAATCTCTACCCTAAAAAGAATACTCTAAAAAGATTAGTAGGCTTGAAGATATTTTATATATATATGTATATATAATACATATTATTAAATGATATATAATTACATTATATTATTAATAATACAATTATATATAATATATCACTGTATAAAATAATGTATTATGTATCATATATTATATATTTTCATTAATATTATTGATTAATATAAATATATCACATATTGCATATATACACACATATATACATATATAAATTAATGTTTTATTCATGTGTATACATATATAAATATATATATATATATATACCTCAAATACCAAAAAGAAATAGAAGAGAAGGAATTGAGGCATCTCCATCCCTTAGGGGAGTGGTTTCTTCACTTCTCTCTCTGGTGAGTGCCATATTTATATATGTATATATGTATATGTTTGTGTGTATGTGTGTGTATGTGTGTGTATTTATATATAAAGAACTGTCTGTAGAAAGAACAAAGTGAGAAATATGTTTACTGCATTGCTTGAAACAGCCACATGTACTATGTAACTATGTAGCACATGAGGGGCTATAAAATCCACTATGTTCATGGATGTGTGTTTAACTCTACTAGTTTACGTGAAGTGTTAATGAGGACAAGAGGCACCTCCATCTAACACGGTTTAGGAGGCTGGATCAGAAATCTTGATGAAGTCGTAATCATGAATGGCATCCAAAAACAACTATGGAAATTCCAGCTTTATCCCTAGCCATTTCTTTCCACAGCACGCTTCCCAGAAGGTCAAGTCATGTTAACTTTAATATATCATGAAATGTTTCTCTTTGTATTTTAGCTTACTAAGGAGGTTTTCAAAACATTCACAAGAAATTCCTATTATAAAAACAGGTATGAATGAATTTCAAAGCATTTGCACCAAAATAAGCTCACAGTTGAATTTCATGTTTCCACACATTTTATGAAGTTTCTTCCTATTATTCCCTATACTCCAAACTACTAAACCACCTGTAAAACACACACCTACTTCATATTACAAATTGATCACCATGTTCTCTTTAAATCCTTATTGGACTTACCATCTATGATTTCCTCATGTGTAAAATAGTGCTAGTAATATCATTCCACAGGAATGCTATGAGAACTAAGCAAGGCAATGTGGCTATGGCCTGTTCTCCCCTAGTGCACGAGGAAGTTTGGGTTTTGCCTATTTTCTTGGATTAAGTGTTAACAGTGTTGATTCTCATTCACCAAAGTGCTTTGTTTCCAATGGTAAAATATATGGAAAACAGAAAAAGTGTATTTAAGTAATTCTAGCTTTAATAAATGGCAGTTCTCCAATGCACTTGAGAAATATTGCACATCTAATTCTGCTATAATACTACCACACACATAACAATACAATAACTTTCTTGGTACACTGTAAGACTTCAAACCCTATGACACATTAAGCAAGCAATAGATATTTATTGAACAAATGCATGCCCACATGACCACATTCTAGTGGATTACAGAACTAATGAAATCTAGACCCAATTCTGAGTCTCAGGGAACCTACTGGTGTTACCTGCAAGCTCCTAAAGATTTGTGAGAAAAAAAATTGTAACTTAAGATGATGAAACTGAAGCTATAATCGAAATTGCATGCAAATTTGCATTTAGCTTGTTAAGTAGCAAAGCTGTAACGAAAACTAATGACCCCTGACTCTAATTATATTGTTATAGAATGGGGCAACATTATAGAATTGCAGAAAGTGAAAGTCACTATTGCAAAATTATTCACAATTACTAAGACATGGAACCAAATGAAATGTCCATGAACGGATAAATGGGTTGAAAACTACACTACAAAATACTACTCAGCCATTAAAAAAAAGAGAGAGCCCCTGGCATTTGATGGAAAGGAGATAAGATTTACCACTAAGTGAAGTAAGACAGACAATGAAAAAGCAGCATTGTATGTCTTCTCTCAGTATGTACCAGATGTCAGCACGCTATGGCCGAAGCTGAATGACTAGAAGGTATAGAAGCGTGGAGAGCAATGATGATACTGGACACAGTGGGGGAGGAGGGTGGGCAATGGGAATGGGTGAGAAGGAGGAAATCAAGGGGAAGAAGAAATAAAACATGTAACGTACCAAAAATGGAAAGTAATCTATTGATTACAATGTATATAGTAATATTTTTGATGGGACTGATAATGAGGTGAATTAAGTAGTGGAAAATTTTATTTGGTGTGCTGTAATGATACACAGTGATTGAACATAAAGAAATAATAATTAGAAAAGGAACGTCACTATCAGAATTGGGGAAGTTTGAGGTACCTATATAAAAGGCTGGATTCATTGCTATATTTTGTTTGGTAAATTGATTAGATTCATAGTTAGTACTTATACAAGTCTGCATTGTGAGGTACTTATCGAAAGACCTCATTTGCCTATGACTATGGAGAGCAGAGTTTTCTGATATTGTCAGAGCTGCTGCTCTACTGACTGCGCATGACTTTTCTATTTGGTAAGAAGGCATAGTTGCTGTTTAGTTGTTAGATATCTCTGAAAAATCACTTATGCTCCTTTATTTTTACTCTAAATTGTAAAACAAGCAAGCAAAAACATTTTAGAAACATTTTATCTCTAATTTAATAGTGTCTCAATTACAAACCGTACTTTATTAATACTAAATTATATTTGGTTATTCTGTTCATTTAAAGAATAATTTCATTTAAAAATACCATTGACAGAGACTAGCAGATGGTGAAATGGTTACGTCACTGGACTCCCATGTAGTCGACTGTGGTGAAAGTTCCAGATCCACTGGCTTAAAATTCACACAGGGTGCATGTGTGTGTGTGCCCAAAATCCCAAGAGGAGAATGGAAGAGAAGGGATTACAGCATGGCCATCCTCCCGAAGGATGATCTCTAGATTTCTGGCTTTCTGTCTCTGTCTCCATCTCTCTGGCAAGTGCACATGCCCTATAGCAAAAACCTCTAAGAAAAAGACAATGGCTGAGGCCAGCAGAAGATGGCATAGAGATTACGTCACTGGACTTCCACATGGCCAACTGGATTTTGACTTTTGGACCCAGTGGCTTGAAAGTCACATAGAGTGTGTATGCATACATGTACACCCCAGAAGGAGAATGTAGGAGTGGAGGAGTCCAACCCAGTGGGGCTCCAGGACCCGTCTGAGCCCCTTGACCTTTGAGCATCGCTTCCTGTCGGTTCAGTAAGTTGGCAAGGCCACTACTGTATGCCCCCCGACCTTGGGACAAGCTTGGGTCACTTAGCATGTCGGCAAGGCCGCTTGCTATTCGCTCCGGGACTGTGATAGCCTTGCTGGGAAGTGACCCCCCTCTGACTCCCCGATATAATACTATAAGAGAATTACATAGCTCCCTCATACATCTTGAGTGTGTGGTAAGATTTCCCGAAAAGTCCCCCAACCGCTCCCCTTTACCTTGACCACTTACTGTTAATTACAATGCTTCATTGGGCACAATAAAGGGTGTGCTAAAGTTCTTCTTGATCTTTGGAAGGCCCTTGAAGACACATTTAATATTAATAATCTTTTCACATACAATAGGACTAGGCCGAAACTGGCCCAGGAC
>NW_006160102.1:214566-216527 GCF_000334495.1 Tupaia belangeri chinensis | reverse complement strand
ATCGGTTGATAGTTAACTCTGCTTGCTGGAACTGTTTCCTGAAACTGCACTGCTTGAAGTTACCAGGAACCTGCTTTCATCAATCAAACAATTGTTGAACTGTATCAATGATTAATAGACCTGCCCTTAATCAAACTCTGAATGGTTTCTATTGTTAAAACATTATGAATTGATCATTAGTACACGTAGCCCCTCTCCCATTTACTTGCATGTATCCCATTTTCAATAAAAAGGCACGATGATTCCTAACAGTTGTCACTCCTCAGAGAGCGATCTCTGGGAGTATCCGGCTTAGGACGTGCATGAAAAGGCATGAGGCCTTACTCTTCCTTCCTTTCCAGCGTCGCCTCCATCGAGTCAACCCACCCCTGCCGAGGCTGGTCCTCGGCAGAGGAGAAGTGATTGTGGGTGGTCATCCCCCCAAGGGGTCATTTCTCATTTTCTCTCTCACTGTCTCTGTTTCTCTCACTCTTCAGGGAGCACACATGCCTATGGCAAAAACCTCAAAAATGAAATAATAATATCACTGGCTAAAAAGCATTAAAATGCAAAAAAGATTCCGTTTCATAAATATATGATACTAATATATATATATGCTCTTTCTCTTTCTCTTACACACACACACACACACACACACACACACACATATATAGAGTCTGCCTTCCACACATAATTCAGAAAAATATTTCAAAAATATAAGTTGTACCATAATTATTCTTATTCAGAATACTTACATTTTACAAAGAATAAATCTCTGCTACTTATCACAGACAATTCAGCCCTGAATAGTCTGACACTTCCCTGCCTTCTCTTTCAAAAGTTAATTGTACAGTGTATGTGAAAGAGTAAATTCTGAGGAAGGGCATTTAGAAGAAAAATAGAGAGGCAAAGCATTAATGTGACAAAGAAATGTGGTATTATTTTGTTGAAGATATTTTATAGTTTTATCAACTGGACTAGGGAAAAATGTTCATCTGTTGAAATATTCACTTTGTAAGCTAAATAATGTGATTGAATGTGATTGAAAGAAAATGAAATAACAAATGTAAATTAAAAATATATAAAATGTAAAATATTTCAGGTGAAAAAAAAAAGTTTATTGTATATCCTGGAATGGAACACAGAACATTTTCATGTTGACAGAGATTTTGTTCACAATCACTCTTACTAAGAAGGTGCTTCTGCTCTGTCTTACTTTTATTCTCTCTCTGTATACACCCTACTCAAGAAGACATTTTTTTTTTATTATCTGTCCCTGATCATTGATCATTTTTGCCCTTATTGCAGTTATCACAATTTGTCAGTGTATGTGTACTTATATATAAGTATACATGGAATCATTTCTATTCTGTTTAACATTACATTGCATAGTCATTCATTAATAGGTTATACTTGAATAATTAGTTAACACTTGACCAAATCTTCTACTTCTAATTGCTTTCCTTCTGTTTGCACAGCCAGTCTAAGATCGCCAGAAACAGGCCGCTAGTAAGATAAATAAGATTTTTTGACCCACTGCAGAGAGAAACACACATCTAAGGAGCCTTGGAATGTTCTAGTAAACTCTGTTTCTTTCTAAAAACATATTTTTTCCTATAAAGATTAATATTAATAAATATAAATATTTTTATAGAAAGAAACATGCATCATATAATTTGGGCAAGAAAAGAGTTTAGGTAGAACTTAAATAAAACAATATTTTGATAGACTCACTACAAAGCAGGGATGTATATAAAAGGATCAACATCAAGTCTAACCCAAAAACTAAATGTAAAGATCCTATTTCTATAGAAAGTGCAATATTAACAACAATGTGAAATCTTACATCTAAAAACTCTTGCTCTGAAATTCTTGACCTGAATTAGAAATTGATGCTTCTCCTGTGTATCAAAGTGACTTAGTTCCCGTGGGAACCAGCAGTTAGCATAATGGCTATGTCGCTGGACTCCCACGTAGTCGAC
>NW_006160102.1:203461-214388 GCF_000334495.1 Tupaia belangeri chinensis | reverse complement strand
CGTGCTCTATAGCGAAAATCTCTCCAAAAAAAAAAAAGTGACTTAGTTCCTTCAGGCAAGAGAATATTTCTTCTTAACAATGTAATGCCACACAGCTTCAGGTAGTCTATAATTTTAGTCCCAATAGAGATGAGCCTAGAGAACATTGTGTAAAGTGAAATAAGAAAAGCACATGGCACAAAGGACAAATATCACATGTTCTCACTCACATGTGAAATATAAAAAGGATGATCTCATGAGACCAGCATTTGGCATAATGGCTATGTCTCTGGACTCCCATGTAGTTGACCATGGTTCCAGTCTCGTACTTGGTGGCTTAAACTCATGCCAGGCATGTGCACATGGGTGCTCAAGACCCCAAGAGGAGAAAGGAGGAGAAGGGATTGCAGCATGGCCATCCCCCTGGGGGCTTATTTCTCACTTTCTGTCTCTCTATCTCTCTCTGTCTTTCTGGTGAGTGCACGTGCCCTGTAGCAAAAACCTCTCAACAAAACAAAACAAAACAAAACAAACAAACAAACAAAAAACCCTCTCAATAGTAGAGAGTAGAATAGAAGTTACTAGAGGCTGGGAAAGGAGAGAGGAAGTCATGGAGATAGGTTAGTCAGTGGGTAAAATTTACAGTTAGATGAGAGGAGTAAGTTCTAATGTTGCAATCACTTCACAGCAAAAGAAAACATATATAACCATAATTCATGGCATATTCCAAAATAGCTATAAAATAAGATTTAAAATGACCTCACTACAAAGAAATGATGTTTAAGGTAATTATTCTAATTTGATCATGATACATTGCATGTATCAAAATTTCACACTGCATGTGTACATATGATATGTCAATAAAAATTATTTAAAAAGTAAACAAATTTCCCTAGACATAAGCTTTTTAAGTGACTAATGAAATAGCAATTAATGCTGAGAGTTTTTCTAATACATTAAAGCCCTGCTGTATTGTTTTGTTTTGTTTTGTTTTGGAGAGATTTTGGCTATAAGGCACATGTGCTCACCAGACAGACAGAGAAAGACAGAGAGACAGAAAGCAAGAAATCACCCCCCAGGGGGGATGGCCACACCGCAATCCCTTCTCCTCCATTCTCCTGTCAGGATCTTGGGCATGCATGCACACATGCCCAGCATGAGGTTTAAGCCACCGGGTTCGGGACACGAACCGGGGTCGACTACATGGGAGTCCAGTGACATAGCCATTATGCTAACTGCTGGTCCCCCTGCTGTATTCTTGAGAGAAACATTTTCCTGTTGAGTTTGCTACTGGATTTATGTGCCTTATAAGAATGGCAGGGAAGATGGTGACCGTCCAAGTTATTTTCAACTTGTTCACTTCATATCCAGAAGGTACTTATCTTAGGTTAGCAGTTAAGCTTAGTGCCTCATTAACAGCTCTCACATTCTCTGTTTTGCAATAGCTCTTCTTAAAGCTCCTTTCACATCCTGGTTCCTCAGGCTGTAGATCAGGGGGTTGAGCATGGGTGTGACCACAGTGTAGAACACTGCAATGATCTTGCCTCCAGCCCGGGAAGACTTTGACTGGGGTCTCATGTACATGAAGATGGCAGTTCCATAGAATAACACCACTACCGTCAGGTGGGAGGCACATGTGGACAGTGATTTTTGTCTCCCAGAGGCCGACCGTATTTTGAGAACAGACAGAAGGATCCGGGCATAAGAAACAACAATGAGAAGAAAAGGGATGAAGACAATGATAATACTGAAGATAAAAACCACCAACTCAGTGAGTGAGGTATCAGTGCAGGCCAGTCTTAGGACAGAAGGCACCTCACAGAAAAAGTGATTCAGGACATTGGGCCCACAGTAGGGCAATCTCAAGGTGAGGACATTGATAACCATGGAGCTCAGGAAACTACTAGACCAAGAAATTGCTGCCAGCTGGACACAGGTGTTTCTGTCCATAATGACAGTATAGTGAAGAGGATGGCAAATAGCGACATATCTATCATAAGCCATGACACCAAGGAGAACACATTCAATCATTCCAAAGGAGAGGGAAAGATACATCTGAGCAGCACAGCTAGAGAATGGGATCGTCTTCTTTCTCCCCACCATGTTGGACAGCATTTGTGGGACAGTGGAGGATGTATAGCAAATGTCCACAAAGGATAAATTAGTAAGAAAGAAGTACATGGGGGTTTGGAGACGTGGTTCTATCTGAATAATAGTGATGATAATGATGTTCCCAGCCACCGTTAGTAAATAGAAGAACAAGAACATAACAAAAAGAATGAGCTGTGTCTCTGGCTCAGACGAGAGTCCCAGGAACACAAATTCAGTCACAGTAAAGTTTAGTTTTATTGTGCTCATTTTTTTGGGCCTCCTTCCTCTCACAGAATCATTTACTCAGTTGAAGATGCTATCAAATGCCTATTTGTCAGAATTTGAGAAACTAAAAATGATGGGGGGGAAAAAAAGCAAAATCTTGGTCTGAGATTGGCAAATTTTCTTCTGTTTTTGTAGCAAATATTCTGAAGAGATAAAAATATCAAAATTAACTATTTGCTAGAGTTAAGATATTCTTGCTTTCTGAAAGGGGATAAATTTTTCTTTTATCTGTTTATAATCATTCCAAGCCCTATGCATTCATCAAAGCCTTACTTATACCTTTCCTACTTCAAAAAGATCAATTTTTTTTTGGTCATTGTTTTATACCTAAGAATAGATCAGCCTGATGCAAAACTCAGAGAGCAATGAACCATGGCTTCATAAGCTACACAACAAATCTTTAAATTAAGGCAGGAATAGCAAGTAGGCTATGCTTTCATATCACACTGACACAGATATTTTCTAGAATAATTTTGTAAAGTAGTATAGTATAGGGATTAAAAACAAAAATGTTAAAAAGGAAAAACCTAAATATTAAGTCTGACTGTATCACTTCTTTGCTAGTGGGCAAGTATCTAAACATCTCCAAGTTCACTTTTGTCCTACATTAAGCAAGAAGTATATTAGAACTTAGTATACAGTAGTGTCTCATGATTCCATTAGACAAGTCCACCAAGGGATTTAACGTAGTATCTGACGCATGGTACCGTATTTTATAAATTATAGCTAGTGGCGTCTATAGGTTCCAGGTTTATTCAATTTGCTCAAATTTACTTCGATTCTAAGAGTGGAAGGACTATAAGATATAACCATCTTGGTAATGCTTAATACATGACTGTAGAGACATTTAGAGCCCACCTAAAACTCTTAGAGGACTTCTGAGGGTTTAATATTACAAAGAATTATAATGTTCCTTCAATGGTTATCAATTTACCCATAGATGTGGCTGTTCCAAAATTGTAATTTTTAGGAATCAATCACTGAATTATAAAAATTACGCAGGAAAATAAATCATCCCTTGATAAGATGAAAGCAGCACTTATATGGCAATTATTAAATATAGTTGACAGATATAGATGACAATTTATCACTTAATGTGAAATTATATTATAAACCACCCTAAGTAAATAATTTAGATCTAGTTTTGAGAAAGCACAGAGGAGAAAGAGGAGACTATTAGAATAGGGGCTCATGAGAGACCATGTTATAGTAGACAGCCGCATCTTAAATCAGCAAGAATTCTGGAACATAAAAAGTTCATAATGAAAGTTCTTAATATTTGATGTTCAGCAGCAGCAGGGACAAATAAATTACGTTTCTTTCCAACAAAATCTCTATGGAAAAAATATTTCATACAAAAGTTGACATTTATTGCTATCTTCTCTGAGTCTTTATGACATGGTAAGCATTTTGTGTGCTATTGTGGATATAGTAAACCTGATCTTCACAGCCTCTCCAAAACAGATTTATAATTTATTTTAAAGATAAAGATATTATGGATCAGAGAGACCATACAGCTTTTTGGTTTCAAAACATTTAATAGAGTCATAACTTGTACTCAAATCTGGCTAATTCCAATAGGGTCTCTAGTTAAAAACTTGGTTTTATTACTAGTATTTTCTATCGCTATTATTTTATTGTAATTATTTTCCACATCAACAGCTATTCTGCATATAGGCACAGCAGACAAAACATACCATAAAGTCATAAGCAATATATAGAAATTATCTGCTTCATATCTCTTCTCTCCATAAAGGCATGAAAGAAAAATCCCAAAAAGAAAAAAGCAGATGATCCATGAACAAAAATACAATTTCATAAATTTATTTTATAATCACACATGAGATACTGCCGTAATTTAAACAAGCCCTTTTATAAATTAAAGAAAGATGAAGGTGAACCCAAAGACAATACAATACCTAATTCATCTGGAGTTTTTCATTTTAGAGCAGTAGGCTGAATTCTAAATTCCTGAGGGATATTTTCCCAGACCAATAATTATAATTATTTTTTCTGAAGGATTCCTTGGTGACATGTTTTTTGGATTTGTTTGGTGGTTTTTGTTGTTGTTGTTGTTTTCCCTAAAACTGGACTTTTTCCATGGCTTGAACATGGCTTGGTTTTTAAGGACCACCTGTCTTTATACTTTCATATTACGTAACACCACTAATCATGAAAATGTACTCACTCATCACAGGAACAGCAATGTATAAAATATAAGCTTCAAAAACTAAGTAAGATCAACAGAAATTTAGGAATGATTATGGTTTTAATATGATCTCAGTTATCCACATGACAAAGTGGAACTATAGGTTCTCCCTAACAATACAAACATGACCCATCTCTTACTGCATAGCAGTCAAATATAGTTCATAAAAAAAATCATACCGGCCTTGGAAATAGCATGTCATGTGACTTCAAGCATACCATTTCATGAGCTTCAATTATTTATGTTTGTTTTTCTTACTTGTTTAGCATTAATAATAAGTAATAATTGTGTGTACTTATGAAGTATATTTTTGACCTATAGTATATATACACTGTAGTGCTAGTCAATAAAGCTAATTAATATTGTATCCATAATTTCACCAACTTATTTCTTCTGTGGTAATAACATTTAAAAATTACTCTTTTAGCAATGTGTAATATTTATTGTTATTTACTGTGAGGAACAGTAATTCAATAAGTCACTAAAACTTGTTTTTTCACTTTCTTTGAAACTTTGTACCTTTGACCAACATCTTCCTTTCCCTGTCTCTTCTCCACCCCTACCTCCAGCTTCTAGTAAACTTCTCTGTTTCTGTGAGAGCAAATATATCAAGATTGTACATATAGGTGTTATCTTACAGTGTTAGTCTTTGTGTGTCTGGCCTAAATCATTTTGCATAGTTTTATACAACTTCATCCAAAATGACAGAATTTCCTTCTTTTAAAAAGATGAATAAAGTAACATTACACACAGGTATACATGTGTATACACAGCAGTACAAAATGTGTTAATTATTTAATAGACCACTAAAACGTATTCTTGTAGTATAACTGAGCATTCATTAAAGATGTATTATTCATCCATTCATCCACTGTTGAGAACTTTGGTTGCATTTCTATTTGGCTATTGTGAATAATGTGAAAAATACATGAGGTGAAGATACTTCTATATACCAACTTTGAATTTTTTTGTGTATATATATATACACACACACACACACACACAGAAAGGAGATCGCTGAATCACATGATAATTCCACTTTTAGTTTACGAAGAAACTCTACACTATTTTCTGAAGTAGCTGTACTAACTTAAATTCCCACTAAAAGCATATAAGAATTTCTATTTCTCCACATGCTTGTCAGCATTTGCTGTCATTTGTATTTTGTAGACTAGTCCATTCAAACAGGTGTGGGGTGACATTTCAGTGTGGTTTTCAAAATGCATTTCTTTGATGATTAGAGATATTGAGCATTTATTCATGTATCGGTTGCCCACTTGTTCTGAAAAAAAAATATTGAAGAGAATGGAATACTAAACTACTTTTAAAGGCCAACAGTACCCTGATACCAAAGCTGGATAACACTACAAGAAATAAAAACTACAGGTCATTATCCATGCTGAACATAGATACAAAAATCCCAAAGAGAAGACTAAATTCGACTGCATATTAGAAAGATTATTCACCATGACAAAGTGGGATTTATTTCAGAGATGCAAGCATTGTTTAACATGTGTAAATCAATAAATGTAATACACCATATTAACAAAAAGAAAAGTACAAAAAATATGGTCATTTCAATATATGCCAAAAAAAATCACTTGATAAAGATCATTCAATAAAAATTATTTGGTCATAAAAAAATCTCTTAGCAAAATAGGTATAGAAGGAACAAAACTATTATAGTTTTTCTGTGTTTGTCCCCAGTTTTCATGTGTGGAAACTTAATCCTCAGTACAACAGGGTCGAACACTGGGGCCTACTAAGATGTGATTAAGTTTGGCCTCTGCCTTCATGAGCAGACTGATGTTGATACCACAGGAATGGCTAAGCTACAGAGACGGTATGCTTGTTGTAAAAACGAGGTAAGCTCATTCTCACCTCCTTCTGCTTTTTGCTGATTAAAAAAAAAAGTAGTCAAATTGATAATGAACCCAATTATCAACAAATCTAAGTCTGTGTGCCTGTTTTGTGGAGCAAAAATCAATACTCTGAACTAGGGTTTACAGTAGAGAAAGGCTTTCATTCAAATGGTATTGTCCAAGTCATGAAGATGGGAGACAGTGGCAAGTTTCAACTCCATCTTGTTAGCTGTTTGGAACAAAGGTTCAGAAGCTGAAGCAAGGGAAAAGAAAATGGATTTGGGAGGAAATAATACAGTCTCTTTTCCTGATAAGAGTTTCAGCTGCAAACTCAAATACCACCAGGCAACTATTTCTTTGTTTCTGCTGAATTTACCAAACAAACTCACATTATTTGTTTAAATCCTTTTTGTTGTTGTTTCCATAGGGCTCATGTGCACCCCAGAGAGAGACAGAGTGAAATAGTTAGAGGGAAAGTGAGAAATCACTTCCCAAGGAGGATGGCCAGATGATAGTCCCTTTTCCTCCATTCACCTCCTGGAATTTTTGGCACATGAAGACATAGCTGAAGTGATTTTCAAGTTGCCAGGTACAGGATTCAAACTGTGGTCAGACATATGGGAGTCCAGTGCCTTTATCATGATGCCACCTTTAATTCTCCTTTTATATTTAACAGTTTTTCCTTTACATATTTGGTTGGTCCTGAATTGGATCCATAGATATCTATAAGTGTTATACCTTCTTGATGAATTAACCCTTTAACTACTATATAATGCCCATCTTTGTCTCTTCTTAGTTTTTGTATTAAACTCTATTTTGTCTGAAATCAGTATAGAAACTCCTGCTCTTTATTGGTTTCCATTTTTGTGTAATATCATTCTCCAGCCCTTTGCTTTTAATCTACGTATGTATTTATCCATGGGGTAAGTTTCATGTATACAGCAGATGGAGGGTTTGTGATTTTTTTATTCCTTCAGTCAGTCTGTGTCTCTTGATAGAATCTAATCCATTTATATTCAATGTTATTATCTATATTTCCAGACTTGCTCCTACCATTAAGTTGGCCACATACTCAGCTGGGTTTTGTTCTCTTATTTCTTTCTTTCTGTCTTTAGTTTTCTTGGTATAGTACTCCTTTCAGAATTTCTTGAAGAGCTGGTCTGGAGTTAGTAAAATCTTTCAGGTTTTGTTTTTCTGAGAATGCTTTTATCTTTTTTTATATATAAACGATAATCTTGCCAGATATAGTATTCTTGGTTGAAATTGTTTTTTATGTAACATTTTGAATATATTTCTCTATTCTTTCATTGCTTGCATTGTATCTAATGAAAGGTCTGGTGTTAGTCTGCTGTGATCACCTTTGTAAGTGACTTGATGTTTCTCTCTTGCCAATTTTAGTATCCTGTTTTTTGGTCTGTGCTTTTGGCCAGTCTGTCTGTGTTATGCCATGGAGAGGATCTTCTTGGATTTATTCTATGTGGAGTTCTTTGTATTGTTTGGGTCTTAATGTTTGAGTGCTTCTCTAGACTTGGAAAGTATTCTTCCTGGTTTTTGTGGCATAGATCTTCAAAGGCTTTATTAGTTTCTTAACCTCTGGGTTACCAATTATTCAGATGTTTGAGTCTTTAAATCGTTGAGTGTTTAATGGTATATAGCATTTCTCGTATGTTATCCTTGGTTTTCTTAGTAATTTTCTTAGTATTTTTGGTAATTTTTTCTAGGTTAGAGGTTTTGTCTTATACATCTGAGACTCAATATTCTGCATGATCTCACCTGCTTTTAATACTTTTGAGGGAAGTTTTGATTTCCTGTATTACAGCCTTAACATGCAACAGTTCTGTTTGATTCTTTTTTTATGGTGTCTAATTTTTCTTTCATATCGTGGAAGGACTTCCTCATTTCTTGGACCTCAATGTCTTTTTTATTTTAGCTTTCATCAAGTTTTGCCACCATAAATGTTCTAAATTCTTTTTCTGACATTTCAGTAATATCGTCTAATTTTTCCATACTTGGAGAGGAGTTACCATGTTCCCTTGGTAGAGATGTATTACTTGGTTCTGTCATCCTTGAGGCTATTTTCCAATTTTTGGTCATTTGGTAATATGTTTACTTTTGGCCAGTTTCTCAGAGAAGTATTCTGTAACTATGAGCTTACTATTTTCTCCCTTCTATTGTGTTTTCCAAAGTTGTAATCACTGGAGGAGTTTTAAAATCAGACTTATGAAGTGGAATTTCTCTCTTTTTAGAACTGGTTCAGTGAGGGGCAAAGCATCCTCTGAGTCTCACAGTATTTAGATATTTGGCTAGTATGTATCCAGAGCTCTCTAGGCAGTGGGTAAGGGTCAAGCAAATAAAATAAGAAAGCAGGAAAAAAAATAGTAAACAGAAATAAAAAGAAAAAAAAGGAAAGAAGAAAACAAAGAGTAGAAAAAGGCAAAAACAAAACACATTGCAGAAGAAAACTATGTTAAAAATGAAAACCATGTAGTGCACAAGTACTGTGCAAAAAGGGCAGGAGAGCTTAGAGATGAAGATTCCTGAAAATGTTCTGTCCTACGTGAAGGGAAGATAGACAAATTAGCAATAGAAAGACACAGGGGAAGGAAAGATGTTTCTTTAAAAATAAAAAGTTAGAAAATAACAGAATAGAGAGGGATTTTTGCCTACCTTACTAATGCCTACAGTCTGGAAGTGGGGCAGGGTTACAGGCTGGAAGCTGCACAGCAGTGAAGTGGACCCAGCCAGGGGTGGGAGAGGCAGAGATGGAGATGACTGAAACTATTCTGTCCTTAAAATTCCTACAGTCTGGAAACAGGGTGGGAACCCAGGCTGGGGTCTTCACAGCCAAGGTAGACCCAGGAAAGGGCAGGAGAAGCAGAGGTACACACACTGCATGCATTCTTCAAAAATTCATATCGTACCCTACAAAGATATACAGCAATTGAATGTAAATCAGAAGTTATAGGGATTAAAAAAAAATACTCTTTAATGGAAATCACATTTTCTTCAGTTAATGAAAAAAAATAAATTAATATGGTTAAATTCTCAGGACTCTCAATTCCTCAGTAATTGACTAAATAACTGATGGAATCACTTGTAAAATTTTTATTTGTATTATCTTTATCCATGGATCAGATGATGAATATTTGGATTACTTACCTTTTGGCAATTGTAAATAAACTTGCTATGGTCATCAAAAGTACTTATTTAGGTACATGCTTTCAAATATTTTAGTATGTAATTGAAAGTTTTGTTTCTGTATCACATGGTAACTTAATTTATTGAACAACTGCCAAACTGTTTTTCACAGAAGTTATATCATTTTATATTTTCACAATGTATGACGTTGGCAATTTTTTCATCCTCATGAAGGTGTGTTAATGTCCTCTTTTAATTTCCCTTAGAATTTTTTTGTTTTGTTTTTATTTTTATTTGTTTGTTTGTTTTGCTATACGGGACATGCCCTCACCAGACAGAGACAGACAGAAAGAAAGAGAGGGAAAGTGAGTAAAATCCCCCCATGTGAAGTGACCATGCCACAATCCTTTCTTCTCTTTGGTTTTTGGGCACAAATGCACACATGGCAGCTCTGGGACTGGAACTATGCATTCAGCCCTGTGGGTTCCAACTGCCTTAATCACTATGCCACCTGACTGCCCAGAGCCATTTGTATTATATGTAAAGGACTATTTTAATATGGATTCAATTTGAATTTCCATAATGATAAGTGATATTGAACGTCTTTTCATGTGTTTTTTGTGGTCTTTTGGAAATATTTGCAGAAATGTCTATACAAATCCTTTGCCCATTTTTTAAAATTTGGTTGTGTCTTTTGTTTTTGACTTAAAGATTTTATTTATATGTTCTTAATATTAAAACCTCATCAGATTATTGATTTGAAAGTAGTTCAAATCATAGTTTTTTAGTTTATTTTTACACTTTCTTGTAGTCTCCATTTATGAACAAAAGTTTTTAAACTTGATGTAGTCCATGTCATCTATTACTCTTGTATTTCTTTTTCTTTTGATTTTATACATAAGGAATCACTGCAAATTCCAAAGTCACGAATGCCATATAGGAGTCCAGTGATGTTATCTCTATGCCATGTCCTGGCTCATTACCCATTCTTTTTAACCTACAAGTTTTATGGTTTTAATTCTTATATTTAGGACAATAATACATTTTGAGTTGATTTTCTTTCACTCTCTCCTCCCTCTCTCTGGTGAGTATGCACATTTTATTTTTTATTTTAATTATTATTTATTTAATTTTATTTATTCATTCATTTATTTTAATTTGATCAGAGAGAGAGAGAGAAAGGGATGAAGGAAGCCACCAGGTTCGGGACTCAAACCATTGATGGCCATGTGGGAGTGTCCAGCACCTTAACCACCACGCCACCTGCTGGTCCCAAGTACACACATCTTCTGGCAAAATTTAAAAATATAATAATAATAGGGACCAGCAGTTAGCGTAATGGCTATGTCGCTGGACTCCCATT
>NW_006160102.1:184988-203384 GCF_000334495.1 Tupaia belangeri chinensis | reverse complement strand
GTGTGCGTGCGTGCCCAAGATCCCGAGAGGAGAATGGAGGAGAAGGGATTGCGGAGTGGCCATCCCCCCTGGGGGGTGATTTCTCACTTTCTGTCTCTCTGTCTCTGTCTGTCTGGCGAGCACATGCACCCTATAGCAAAAAAATCTCTCCAAAAAAATTAATAATAATTTAAAAAAATAATAAAAGGAAAGAAAAACAAAAAACTCATGTCACCTGAGAATATAGTTTCTCTTTTTTAAATTTAAAAGTCTTTTTTTCTTCTTTTTTATTACCCAGTTGCTGAGAATAAAATTTCTGGTACAATTTGAAAAGAAGTGATTAAAAACAAGACTACTTTTATTTTTTCTGATGTTAAATGTGGGATTTTCAGCCTTACATCTTTCAATATGATGTTAATCTTTTGATTTTTATCAATGTTTTTAATAGTCTGTGAAAGTTTTATTCTATTCCAAGCTATCTGAATGTTCTATCTTAAAAGATACAGACAAGGTGTTTTATCTGTTGATGAGGATGTGTATAATAGTCTCAACTGGGCTGGACTGAGGTGTATATCATGCTGGGTAAAGTCTCTTCACAATCTAAATGATGCATAGTGATTTAATGTATGAATAATAATTTAAAAATTAATTAAAAATGTACATCTTTGACAAATGCCTATTCTGAATTAATAACATGATGTTTCCCCTTTCATTTTATTAACATGCTTTATTATACTGATCTATATTTTCCAGCTAAATAAGCATAATTTATTGAAAACATAATCTATTGACCTATCAATAAGGCAATTATCTTGATAGCAAGCATTTATTTAAATCTTACATAACTCAAGCTTTATAAAAAAATCAACATAATTGAAAATTGGGTTCTGCTCCTAAATCCTTAAATATTCAAAGCTTCAAATAATTCATTTCATTTTATTAGTTTTGTGTCTGCTTGTGCTTTATATTTTTTAAACAAAAGAAGAAAAGTAAGCAAACAAATAAACAACAAAAATACCCCTGCAGCAGATCCTGCTGTAATATTTAAACAAACAAAAAACTAAATGAAATTAAACTTTACAAAAGTTAATTAGCTCAAGAGCTATTCAAGAGCTATAAAATCAAAGTCATCTTAATTCTACCTGTAATATTTAAACAAACAAAAAACTAAATGAAATTAAACTTTACAAAAGTTAATTAGCTCAAGAGCTATTCAAGAGCTATAAAATCAAAGTCATCTTAATTCTACAAGGGGAAAGTGTGTTTGACTTCATGTCCCCCTTTCCTAAAAACCTCACATTCTTTCTTTCTTTCTTTTTTTTTTTTTTTTTTTTGCTATAGGGCGTGTGTGCTTGCCAGACAGACAGAGAGAGACAGAGAGACAGAAAGCGAGAAATCAACCCCCAGGGGGGATGGCCACGCCACAATTCCTTCTCCTCCATTCTCCTCTTGGGATCTTGGGCATGCACACACACGCACCCGGTGTGAGTTTAAGCCACCGGGTCCGGGACTCAAACCATGGTCGACTATGTGGGAGTCCAGCAACATAGCCATTATGCTAACTACTATTCCCAACCTCATATTCTTTTTTTATCAAATTTAGTCACAAATTAAATTTTTGGGTGCCCTTGTTTTTAAGAGATTTCTCTTGCTGAAGAGACCCACTATAAACATGGAAGAGTAACTGCAATTTTTTTTTAGAGGTTTTTGTTATAGGGCTCATGTGCTCACCAGAAAGTTAGAGACAGAGACAAAAAGCAAGAAATCATCCCGAAGGTGGGATGGCCATACTGCAAGCCCTTC
This sequence comes from Tupaia belangeri chinensis, assembly GCF_000334495.1. Taxonomy (NCBI): domain Eukaryota; kingdom Metazoa; phylum Chordata; class Mammalia; order Scandentia; family Tupaiidae; genus Tupaia; species Tupaia belangeri. Next base: position 201,602 of record NW_006160102.1, on the reverse strand, counting down.
TCCTCCATTCTCCTCTTGGGATCTTGAGCACGCACATAACACACTCTGGGAATGAGTTTAAGCCACCGGGTCCGGGACTTGAGCTACGGTGGACTACATGAGAGTCCACCAACATAGCCATTATGCCAACTGCTGGTCCCAGCTACAACTTTTTTTTTTTTTTTTTTTGAGAGAGGGCGCGTGTGCTCACCAGACAGACAGAGAGAGACATAGAGACAGAAAGCGAGAAATCACCCCCCAGGGGGGATGGTCATGCCGCAATCCCTTCTCCTCCATTCTCCTCTCGGGATCTTGGGCACGCACGCACACGCGCCCAGCGTGAGTTTTTTAAGCCACCGGGTCTGGGACACGAACCACGGTCGACTACGTGGGAGTCCAGTGACATAGCCATTACACTAACTGCTGGTTCCCCCAGCTACAACTTTTTTTTATCTTGACACATCTTTACAGTCCTGGAATAAATTTTACACAGTAATGATTTATAAATATGTTAACCTGATGATGTGTTAGATTTGTTAACTCTTTTTATTATTGCTCTATGTATATTCAAGAGGGATAGTAATCTCTAATTTTCTTTCTTTGGTTTCTCTGTCTTTGGTGTAAGGTGATACCTATTTCACAGAATGAGGTAGTCAGTGTTTTCTAGGTATTTACTCAAAAGAAAGGACAACCTATGTTCATAGAAAATAATTAGAGAAACATAGTTAGATCAGCTTTATTCATAATCACCAAACAGTGTAAATAACAAATTTCTCTCAACTGGGGAATGGAAAAAATAATGCATACAGCTCATTTTAACCTACTACTAATCGATAAATAGCACTACTGATATTGGTAACAATATGGATGAAACTAATGTACAATATGCTAAGTGAAAGTTACTAAACCCAAAACTACATATTCTAGGATAGAACATTCTTTCAAGGCAGAATATTAAGTAAAAAAAGTTTAGTGTTTATCAGGAACAGTATAGGAAAATGGATTGACAAAGATACTAAGGCTTTTATTATAGTTGATTATGGTAATGATTCCATAAATATATTTGAGACCTAATTTTTAGAACTCTACATTTAAAAAGTGCATATCATTTTTCTTATGTTATAAATGAATAAAAAAGAAACAGCAACAGGTAATGCAAACACAGGCTTACGTACTAAAATTATCCAGCTTATTTCCCATAGGTAGTTTAACTGCATCTTCCATGAGAAAGTGGGATAGGAAGCAAAGATTCCCTTGTGGAGGGACCTCCCCATGGAGCTTCATGTCTTTGCTCTTTGCTGCTGATTCACATACACTTACTTCTGAAATCTAACACAACTCCAGGTAACTTTATTTTAGAGGGATGAGACTTCATGCTGGATGCTTGGATCATCATTCATTCATCTGAATGCTGGTATACATCAGTACAAACAGATCGTCTTCTGACCTGAAGATTTGGTAAGAATCTAGAGCCACAGTCAGAGAAAATGCTTCAAGATTAAAATTGTATTTAGCAACCTTCAAAAAACCTCTTAGGAAGCTGTTTTATATCTTCCTATAAGTGTTATTAATAACACAATTATATGGATTTTGTGTGAAAGTTAATTATCTTTTATTAACTGTTTTATACATTCGATCACTGCATATTATTAGAGCATGCAAAATGAATTTTCCCAGCATGAATACGCTATATACCAGTTCTGTCAAAGACTGTATCATAGACGTCATCATTTTCTACTCTCTATTTTACAAAGAAAAATGAGGTCAGTGAATCCTCAAGGATATAAAAATAAAAAATGCATGGTAGATTTATGACCCAGGTGTGTATTAGTGTCTTTTCCTTCATCTTTCTTAGCTTTAGAGACTTTGGAAACTTTTCACACAATCTGAAAATGTGCTTATCCAAATATATGGTTTCATAAAAGAATAATTGATTTCAGATACACTGTTCAAGACTGGTTGTCTAGGGATCAGTAGATGGTGTAAAGATTACATCACTGGACTCCCATGTAGTCTACCGAGGTTCAATTCTTAGACCCAGCAGCTAAAATCTCACACCAGGCACATGTGCCTGCGTACTCAAGATCCCATGAGGAGAATGAAGGAGAAGGGATTGTGGCATGACCATTCCTCCTGGGCAGATAATTTCTCACTTTCTATCTCTCTGGTAAGCACATGTGCCATATAGCAAAAAAAAACTCAAATAAATAAATAATAGATTACTTGTCTCTTCTTTTCAATAAGGAAAATAAACTTCATCTGTAAAGACATGTATAAGCCAAAAGAGAGTGGATGAAAAAAATACATTCCATACAAACAGAAGCCTAAAGTAAATAGGAATAACTATACTAACTTTCAAAAAAAAAACTTCACTTAAAAAAATGCTTGTATATACACAAATGGGAGCACCCAAATACACAAAACAATTATTACTAAAGATAAAAAGATAGATAAACTCCAATATAATAATTGTTAAAGATTTCAACATCCCAATGTTGGTATTGGGCAGATCTTATATACAAAAAATCAGCAAGACATTAGTATTAGACTCATAGACCCAAATGGACCTAACAAAAATACATTCTGTCCAACAACAACAGATACAATTTCTTCTCATCAGTGCATGGATTCTCTAGGATAGACTATTTGTTAGGCCAAAAATACATCTAAAAGTTTTCTAAAACTATATCTCATATCAAGTATCATTGCTTACCACAGTTAAATAAAACTAGAAATTATTAACAAGAGTTTATACTGCAAATCACACAAATACATAAAAGCTGGTTGATACTGGTATGCTACTGAATGATCACTGGAATAAGAAAGAAAGTAACATGAACATTTTTAAAAAATCTAGAAATGAATTAAAATAAAAGCACAATATATTAAAACTTAGGGGTTGCAGCAAAGTATTTTTTTATTTTCAAAAATTATTTTAATTGACTTTATTTACTTATTGATTTATTTACTTATTTTAATTTTAACAGAGAGGGATAGAGCAAGAGAGAAAAAGAGAGGGAAAGTGAGAAAGCAAGCCTTCAGGTCCTGAACTTGAACCAATGTAGGCCATGTGGGAGTCCAACACCCTCAACCATGAAGCCACCTGCCAGCGGGCCACTAGCAGCAAAGCAATTTCAGACAGACCTTATAGCAATAAGTGTCTTCATCAGGAAAAACAAACAAACAAACAAACAAAAAGATTTCAAATACAAATCTTACAATTTAGCTCAAGTAACTGAAATACAAGAATTACTAGCCTTAAATTTAGCCAAAAAAACAAAAATTATAAAGATAAGAAAAAGAAAAAACAAACTTGAGGTCAGAAAACCAACACAAAATATAAATAAAGGCATGGGATCCCACATAGTCGATGGCACAGTTTGAGTTCCAGACCCAGTGACTTCGTCCAGTTTGTGTGTGTGCCCAAAATACTAAAAGGAGGGAGAAATAGAGGAGAAGGGATTATGGTGTGACCATGCCTCATGGGGATGTGTTTTCTCATTTTCCATTCCTCTATCTCACTCTGTCTTTCTCTGGTGAGTCTACATGCTCTCTAGCAAATTAAAAATAATAATAAATAAATTTTAAAAATCAATAAAATAAGAACTTGGTGTTTTGAGAAGATAGACAAAATTGACAAATCATTAGCTATACTAATGAGAGCAAAATTGAGAAGAGGACAAATAAACACAAAAAGGAGACATTAGAGCTGATATCAAACAAACACAAAAGATAACTAGAGACTACCGTGAATAATTGTGCTTGGCCCATCCTTGCATCTCCATGATCAAACCCTTGGTAATAGTATACAATATTTCTAATCTGTTGTTGGAGTCTATTTGAGAGTGTTTTCTTGAGGACTTTTGCATCTATATTTATCAAGTTATTGGTCTTTAGTTATTCTTTAAAGATTTTATAGAATTCTGCAATGAAACCATGTGGTCCTTGGCTTTTCTTTGTTAGGAGACTTACTATTACTGATTCTGTCTCATTGTTATCAACCTATTCAGATTTTCTGGTTTTTTTTTTTTTTTTTTACTGATCTTGTCTTGGTAGGTTTTACATGTCCATGAATTTATCCCATTCATATAGATAGGAAGAGAGGATTTGTAATATTTTCTGAAGAAATTTCTAGACATTTATGAAAAAGATAATGAGAAAAGTTGCATGAGCTTTTAACATAGTCTAAACCAGATTTTTAAAATTCAGTTTGCATAGGATGCATGACAGAAAGGGAAAGAAAATGAGAAAGCAGCCCTCAGGAGAAATGACCATACTTCAATCCCTTCTCCTCCATTTTTCTCTAGGGACTTATTAGGTATGCACGCACATGTGTCCAGCTTGTTTTTCTAGCTTCCACTCTGGGACTTGAACCATGTAGTCGGCCATGTGGGATCCAGATGTCTTACCCACCATGCCATTGGTTAGCCCAAAGTCAGAGATGTTTATGAGATTTTAATTTGTTAGTAAATGTGGCTATGACACTACTGATTTGGTGATTGGGAGCTCATTTCTCTAAGTTTCCATTTCTATTCTCTTCATGAGCACTCTCAACCAAAATGCAAATACTGTATTCTACAACTCCCAGTCAGGGTCAGATTGGGAGGTCCAATTTATCAGGCACCTCCTGAGATATAAATTTGCATTATACTAAATGTTTCCCCTGAGATTTGTTGCTTTCTCTATCTTGATATTTACAAGAGCACAAGTCCAGATTCTGTTCCACACTGGAAGTCTCCATAAGTAGGGAAGGAATTTCTCCAACATGATGCTTTCCTGGATGTGGACTTCTGGCCAATGATCTGGATATGAAGGTTTTGCATACCTCCATCTTTGTAGCCCTGTTCATATGTTCCTATGACAAAAGTAAGTATCAAGTACTCAAATCATCATTGCTAGTTAGCATTGAAAGGAGCACAAAAAGCCTCAAACATTATTTTTTTTTCAAACAAAAACAGGGAACCAGCAGTTAGCGTAATGGCTATGTCGCTGGACTCCCATGTAGTTGACCGCGGTTCGCGTCCCAGACCCGGAGGCTTAAAACTCACGACGGGCGCGTGTGCGTGCGTGCCCAAGATCCCGAGAGGAGAATGGAGGAGAAGGGATTGCGGCGTGACCATCCCCTCTGGGGGGTGATTTCTTGCTTTCTGTCTCTCTGTCTCTGTCTGCCTGGCGAGCGCACACGCCCTATAGCGAAAACCTCTCCAAAAAAAACAAACAATCAAACAAACAAAAACAGAAAATAAAAGTAAAACCAAGAGATGTCAAATAGTTATACCGCAAGCATTCTGTTAGCTGATCATCTCACTCTTAGTCCACTGTTCTTTCCATTCTATCATGCTGCTCTACAGCATCCAAATTTTCAAGTTCAGTACCATCAGATGTCTTATATAAATAACTAGGGTGATAGTTAAAATGGAAACTGCACCTCCTAATTATATTTAGAATTGTGATAGGAGTAGAAGTACAAAGATCAAAATCTTCTTTCTTTTTTTAAAAAAATATTTTTTTATTTTCTTTTAATTTCTTTTATACATTCAACCCATATACATCAACTTAGCTTATAAACTGAATTTTCCAACATGAATACATTTCACACCAGTCCAGCTGGGGATACTATATACGTTATCATCAACAAATAATAATCCTTTTCTGTGTCCCATAAATGTCTTGCCTCTCTATTTTTCTCCTTAATGTCTTTCCTCAAACCCTTATTTATGAATTGCAGGGCTGACACAAATTTTATTTTATTTACTTTTTATTTGTCAGAGGGCACACATGCTCACTGGACAGAGAGAAAGGGAAGTAAGAAAGTACTCTCCATGGAGTATGGTAACAGAGCAATCGCTTCCCTGTTTCTCCCAGCTTTGGGAATTTGGGGCTTGCATGCACTTGCCCCTAACATGGTTTTCTAGCCTCTGGCTCTGAGACTCAAATGGTATCATTGGTCATGTGGAATCCAGTCACCTTAACCACTAGGTCATGTCTGGCTTAGTATTCTTATCATCTATATGGGAATACAAAATGTTAGATTCTTTAATTCAAGAACACCAAAGTTTTAATATTCATTATTGGCTTAATCAATGGTTCAGATGGCCTGATTTTAAAATGTTAAAATATTTAATGATTTTCAAATAATTTTCTTACTCATTGTCAAATAAAAGTAGAATAGCCTGTGAAAGAAGTGGAGAATGATTTTCACCATGACTGTCCTTAAAGACAAGGAATGCATCAACTCCTTCCTTGAATATGAAAGAGTATTAACCCAGAGGAAAGTAATATGAATCAAGATTCCAGCGTCAAAAGTGTCTTTTGGATCAAGAAAGCATCTTCTACAGCAGTACAATAAGCTGTCACCTGAACCACAGTTGGAGGTAAGCACCACCAGTTACACTAAGTTATGTGCAGGAAGTCTATGGCTTAGTCTTGAGCATAGAGGCTTTGAGGGAAAACAGAAGTAATTTTTCTATTTTCCCCTGTCCTCCTCCCTGACAAAGAAAAAGTTTTGACATGGGTGACGGTGGGATGTCAAAAACATTGTCCAAAAGAAAAATGAATATTGTGACAGAAAGAGAAAGGAACTAAACTTTTGCTTCAAACATTTGAAAACTGTTCCTGTACTTTTTCAGTCACTTAAAGACACCAAGATATCATTAAGAATATATCCCGTAGATCATGCATCTCCGTTAGGTGACAGCATTTAAAAGGGATCACCCAGGTAAGGGCCCCTATAAATTAGAGAGAAAAATGTAGGCATCTTTCAGCAAGATCCCTAACCAATATGTAACTTCAGTTACTAGAAACAGGTTGATGAATCAGACCATATAGCACAGTGGTAACACAACTAAACCCTCATAGGAAAATCATGGGTTTACATTCTGGGACATCTCTGTAAATGCACAATCCATGATCTGAGTTAGTTTATACTGGGGATGGATCACAGCATCAAGGCTGCCTCTCTGTCTCTCTGAAGCTCTCTTTTCCTCTGCTTTTCTCTCACACAAAAAGAAATAAATAAGTAAAAAAAAATGAAAAGGTTGGTAAGGGAGTCTATTAGAAATGGAGAGTACATTTGACAGATCTTGTCAGAATTTTATACCACAGAATAACACAGTGTTGTCTAAGTTTTACTTTCTGTTAAGGTTTCTATGCATATTTTAGACAAACATTTGTAAGACATGACAGGTGGTGGAAAAAAAAATGCATTGTGGTAGTTTAACAGAGTACATCATTCACCCGGGAAATTAAAATGTGCCCTAGAGTTATGTGAACCATCTGGAGAAGCTGTGATCAGCAGAGACACCCCAGTGCTCATTCATACCACTTTCAGAAGAGTACATCACTCAACCCACCCTACTCAGCATCTGCTTCAGCTTCTTGCCCGTGGACACCTGCCTTCTCAGCTAGTTGACACTTGTGAGACCCTGACCACACTTCACTTTCCACAGTAGTGTTCAACTAGGATAATTGTGTGTCTTCTCATCTTGCCATAGGTGCCTTTCTTCATAATTTCTAAATTACTTTGATGGAGAATATTTCAGAGGTGACAGAATTTATTCTTGTTGGGTTAACAGATGCCCCGGAGCTTCAGGTCCCTCTGTTTATAATGTTCACTCTCATTTATTTTATTGCTCTGGTTGGGAATCTTGGAATGATTGTGTTGATACTGTTGGACTCTCAGCTCCACACCCCCATGTACTTTTTCCTCAGTAACCTCTCCCTGGTGGACTGTGTTTATGCCTCAGCTGTCACTCCTAAGGTAATAGCGGGGTTTCTTACTGGAGATAAAGTCATATCCTATAATGCATGTGCTACCCAGATGTTCTTCTTTGCAGCCTTTGCCACTACTGAAATTTTTGTCTTGGCCTCAATGGCTTTTGACCGTCACGCAGCAGTGTGCAAACCCCTGCATTACACCACCACCATGACAAGTACTGTGTGTGTCCTACTGGTCATTGGCTCCTACATCTGTGGACTCATACAGTCTTCCATCCATGTTGCCTTTACTTTCCGTCTCTCCTTCTGTCACTCCAATGTAGTTCGTCACTTTTTCTGCGACATTCCCCCACTGCTGGCTCTTTCTTGCTCTAATATATACCCAAATGAGATTGTGCTCTTCACAGTGGCAACATTAGACATCGTTTTCACTCTCTTGGTTATCTTAAACTCTTATTTGTTTATATTTATTGCGATTCTGAGGATGCATTCAACTGAGGGACAGAAGAAGGCCTTCTCCACCTGCACATCCCACTTCACCACTGTTTCCATTTTCTATGGGACAATCATCTTCATGTACTTACAGCCTAGCTCCAGTCACTCCATGGACAAAGACAAAGTGGCCTCTGTGTTTTATACGATGGTCATCCCCATGCTGAACCCTCTGGTCTACAGCCTGAGGAACAAGGAGGTGAAGAATGCATTCAAGAAGGTTTTTGGAAAAACAAAGTCTTCACTGGGCTTAGCTTTCTAATATGCATTGCTTGAAAACCATGTGAAACTTCCATCAAACTTCTTGTGTCTAAAAATATTATTAAATTTTAAATATACTTTATCTTTAATTTCTCTGAGCAGTTCCTTCTCACAAGAGGCCTGTTCTATTTATGCTTTAGAGATATGCTGAGGTAGTGAATATTACATTTTGATGCATCACATTTTCTAATTTCAGTATTCTTGCATATAAAACATGATGTTCTACCAACATAAAAAGCCCTGATATCAATAGCTAAATGTATCAGTTTGCCAAGTGTACCTTAATAAAATACTGTAAACTGACTAGCTTAAAGAACAGAAATTTTTTGTTTGTTTACATTTTTTTTTTAATTCTAAATATTAGAAGTCCAGGTTTGAGATGCTGCATCAATGGTTTCTTCTGAAGCTCTTCTTGGCTTACAGATGAACTTCCTCTTGTTGTATGTTTACATGGTCTTTCCACTGTGCATGCAAACTTTAGTGCCTCTTTGTACACTCAATTTCCTCTTTAGTAAAGAAAATAAAAAAGAAGCAGCAGCTTATTTATTTATTCATCAGAAAAAGAGAGAGACCAAGAGAGAAAAAGACATTCACAACAGAGTCTTCCTGCCACAATCTACCCCAGTGTCAGTCAGCCATGATAATGTTCTCATGCATGTACACCCAATGTGTACAAGGATACTTTGTGATATGAACCCAAGACCCTCACAAGTGACTTCAACATCAACAGAGCATTGTGTTACCACTGAGCCTCCATGGCTGGCCATACTCTTTAATAATAACAGTAATTAGAATGTATTATGGTCCACTTTTACTACCTTGTGTTATCTTAATCATCTCTTTAATCACCTATCTACATATAGTCCCATTCTGAGGTACTGGGGCCTACAGCTTTCATATGTGTTTGTAGGATCAGGGAGAACAATTCAGTCTGAAACACCAGGGACAGATAGGCATTTCTTAATGGACAAGACATGGAAGGGGACCCTGGAAAAGAGAACAGTATTTGAAAAGGAAAAAATATATAGACCACTTGACTAATTCCAGAAAATTATAATTACTACTATTTGGAGAATTTTAATTATCAGACACATTTATTTATTATAGTGTGATAGACTCATTAGGTAAAGTGACTATAATACAATCATGTTAATTTTATCATATTCTTTTTGGGGTTTTTTTTGAGAGTTTTTTTTTTTTTTTTCCCGCTATAAGGCACGTGTGCTCGCCAGAAAGAGAGAAAGATTCAGAGAGAGAGAAAGTGAAAAATCACCCCTCCAGCGGGGATGGCCACACTGCAACCCCTTCTCCATTCTCCTCTCAGGATCTTGGATACACATGCACATGTGCCTGGCATGAGTTTAAGCCACCAGATCCAGGACTCAAACTGCAGTCAACGACATGGAAGTCCAGTGACATAGCCGTTATGCTAACTGCTGGTCCCAATTTTATCATATTCTAATTAATATATCATCTCCCAAATTCCAGATAAACTCCAGGTGAGTCTCTGGAATCTAAGGCATGTATCTTAGAGCTTCTATGAGAGAGAAGAGTCCAAAAGGGCTATCGAGAAAACATATATATCAGTTCCATCAAAGGTACCCCAGAACATCAGAGGAGAGGGGAATAGTCTGTCATGCTGGACCAACAAAGGTGATCTGGTTCTCCACTACCCAGAGACATGTGAACCTCTGGAAAAAAAGAGAGAGTTTATTTTATTTAAGTCGAATGACAAGCCAAATATAAATCAATTTCCAAATGAATTAGTTTATTACAACAAACACACACTTACAACAGGGACGTAGAAAGCCTGGTAAAAGAGAAATTAAACATAAAATGAATTGTACAGGCACTTAGCGCTGGTTAATGAACTTATGTCCAAATGCCTTATGTCCAAAGAAAGAAGTTCAAGATGAATCAGAAGACAAATTCCCTCAGAAAGGCACTCAAGTAGGTCCAGAAGGCTGGTCAACAGTAATGAGGTCCAGACCATCCACTTTGATATTCTCTTGCTGCAATGTTTTTATCAAGTGAATACTGGCACAGGATGGTTTCACAGAGACATATGTCTCAGGAGACAATCCCCACAAACACTAGTATTTATAACCCTAGTGACATGGTGGGTTTCAGGCATTGATTTTGGAGAGACAAAATCCAGATGCTAATTTTTACCAATTTCCTGGAGGAAAAAGTCCTGGATGCCAACTTTGTTATGTATACAGGGCATACTGGTCACAGTGGTTACCTAAGATCATGGTGGACAGTTCTGGCAAAAAATGTTCTTTATATTGACTTCTTTCTTCTCAGCATGTGCACCTGGTGTTTAGCTCCATCACAGCTCACTAATTAGAAGTGAAACTTTCTATGGTATGGAGCCAGCCTCTCCAAACCACAAGCTTGATACTTCAGCAATGCCAGATCTACATCCACAGGCCTCCTCAGTAAATTGTACATGTAACTAAAATTTAATACAGACACTTCTCATAAAAATAACAATACAGCAAACATTACATCAGTGTCACTTATAGGAGCTGGACATCTGAACTAAGAGTATGTTCTGGGGGCCAGTAACAGCTAAATAGTTTAGCCTCTCAATGACTTCAGCTATAATTTGAAGGAGAAGAGAGTTTGAATTTGCTTTAAAAGGATCATTACTGACCAGCAGGTTGTGTGGAGGTTGAGGTGATGGATCCCAGATGACCAGCTTTACAGTTAGAGTTCCAGACCAGTGGCTTGAGAATTACATAGAGTGTGTGTAAGTGCATGTCCAAATCTTCAAGAAGAAAGTGGAGAATAAGAGATTGTGGTGTGGCTATCCTCCAGGGGTTGATTTCTCACTTTTTCTCTCTGTTTCTCTTTGAAGAGTTCACATGCCCTATAGCAAAACAAAACAAAACAAATAAATAAACAAAATTGAAAGTTCTCTGTTGAAAATGATAAATGATATATATTTAAATTTAAATTTATTTATTTATTTAAATTCAATCATTGTGTAGCATTACAGTATACCAAATGAATTTTCCAAGCATGAATATACTGCGTATTGGTTCAGTCAAAGATATTATCATATATATTACCACCAGCAGTTAATTTTCCATTTTTGTTTCTCTCAAATATTTTGCTTCTTTCTTTTCCCTCTTTTGAAAAATTATTTATTTAATTTTATTAAGTATTATTATTATTTTTTTTTAATTCAAAAGAGAGAGACAGAGAAAGAGGGAAGGAGAGAAAACAAGTTACCAGGTCTGGGACTCAAAGTTAGTCAGCCATGTGTAAGCCCATCGCCTTAACAACCATGCCAACTGCTGGCCCATTATTTTATTTTTTACTTCTTATTCACATTTAATTGTCATACATCTCTACAGCACAGAATATGTTGTTTGTAAAGGCAACATGGTTGGAAGACTGTATGAGTCCACAGATGTAGGAGCCAATGACCAGTAGGACACACACAGTACTTGTCATGGTGGTGGTGTAATGCAGGGGTTTACACACTGCTGCGTGACGGTCAAAAGCCATTGAGGCCAAGACAAACAATTCAGTAGTGGCAAAGGCTGTAAAGAAGAACATCTGGGTAGCACATGCATTATAGGATATGATTTTATCTCCAGTAAGAAACCCCACCATTACCTTAGGAGTGACAGCTGAGGCATAAACACAGTCTACCAGGGAGAGGTTACTGAGGAAAAAGTACATGGGTGTGTGGAGCTGAGAGTCCAACAGAATCAACACAATCATTCCAAGATTCCCAACCAGAGCAATAAAGTAAATGAGGGTAAGTAAAACTATGTAACTGATAAACTAAAAGAGAAGCTGTTGAAAGAAATTTGTAAAATGAATAAACTTTTGTGAGTATTTCAGGAATACTAGAGGGTGGCATACTAAAGAGAGACTTTTTGTACCTCTATTCCAAATAAACCATGAAAGTTATTCATTCTTTTTAAAATTTATTTTTTTATTTCTTACATGAGCAAGAACTACAGTTTAATTTTTTTCTTTTATTCATGATACACTACATGTGTGCCCATATGAGAATGAAAGAAAGAAAGAGAAAGAAAGAGGAGCACCCTCCCTGTAGTCAGGTCACGGCGTAAGTTTTAAGCCACTGGGTCTGGGATGCGAACTGAGGTCGACCACATGGTAGTCCAGCGACATAGCCATTACGCTAACTGCTGGTCCCAAAAAGAAAAAAAATTCTTACATAAAATAAAAGATCCAAATGGAGGGAATTCTCCAAAAATAATCTATGAGGTCATCATTATCCTGATTTCAAAGGCAGACAAAAACTAACAGCAGATTAAAAAAATATCAAAGACCAATATCCCTGATTAACATAGATTCAAATACACCCAACAAAATACTAGCAAACTGAATTCAAAAGCACATCAAAAACATAACATACCCTGATCAAACATAATTAGCTCTAGGATTGTGAGAATGGTTCAACAACCAAAATTCAAAAATAGGAAATATAAAAATCATATGAATCCATTAAATGATGTAGACAGAGCATTTGCTAAACTATAATATCCACTAATGATTAAGACACTCAACATATTAGGTATAGAAGGCACGTGTCTCAACATAATAAAAGTCATGTAGGACAAATCCAAGCTAACATACTGAATAGGGAAAAGTTGAAAGCTTATCCTCTAAACACTGAAATAAGACAAGTATTTTCACTTTTCCTATTTCTCTTTTACATAGTTTTAGAAGCTCTGCTCAAAGCAATTAGGCAGAAAATATATAGGAAATAAAAGACATCTGCAATGGAGTGGATTAAGTTCAATTGTCTGCAGATGACACGACCATATGCATATAAAAACTTATTTAAAGAATTCTTTAGAAAGCTCCTAAAGCTAATAAATTAATTTATTGATATTAAAATGACAGGATACAAATCAGTATACAAAAATAAGTTGCATTATTTTAGACTAATAACAAACTGAGAAAGAAATTTAGAAAATAATACCATTTATAATCGCTATAAAAATTAATTCCTAGAACCTACTAGTTAATTTAACCAAGGGAGTCAAAGATCTCTACAACAAAAATTATAAGATGCTGAATATATAAAACTAAAAGATGCTGGGAACCAGCAATTAGCGTAATGGCTATGTCACTGGACTCTCACGTAGTCGACCATGGTTTGAGTCCCGGACCCAGTGGCTTGGAACTCACGCCGGGCGCGTGTGCGTGCGTGCCCAAGATCCCGAGAGGAGAATGGAGGAGAAGGAATTGCAGTGTGGCCATCCCTTCTGGGGGGTGATTTCTCGCTTTCTGTCTCTCTGTCTCTCTCTGTCTCTCTGGCGAGCGCACGTGCCCTATAGCAAAAGCCTCTCAAAAAAAAAAAAAAAAAGATGCTGAAAGAAATTGAAATAGACAACCACAATGAAATTTAAAGACATTCATTGATCATAGACAGTAAAAATTAAGGTTGTGAAATGTTGCTGCTACCCAAAATAATCTATAATGTCAAGACAATTTCAACAAAATAATAACAATATTCTTCACAGTAAAAGAAAGAAAACAATCATAAAACTTGTGTAGAATCACAAAAGACCTCAAGTAGCCACAGAAATTGTGTACAAAAAGAACAAAGTTGGACTCATCACACTATGAGACCTCAAAACACACTACTGATGTGCTGTATTTGGGGTAAACAAAAAAACATATTGTACACCATTAAGATGTATAGTGATTAAATGTAAATAAAAATATCTAAAAAAATTTTAAGTAAAAAATAGAAAGTGTCATTTAATATGACAGTCAAAAACAACAACAACAAAAACAAAAACACTACTAAGCCATAGTAACCCAAACTGCATGGCACTGACAGAAAAATATATATCATCCACTGGAACAGAATACAGTACTTAAAAATAAATTTATAAATGGGGCCAGCAGGTGGCGAGGTAGTTAAAGGCACTGGCTTTATTCCAGGAATGCAAGGGTGGTTCATAATAAGCAAAACCATAAATATAATATACCATAATAATAGAAAGAAAGATAAAAATCATATGATCATTTCAATTAATGCAGAAAAAACATTTGACAAAATACGACATTCCTTTATGATTAAGACTTTCAGTAAAATCAGCACAGAAGGATCATTTCTCAGCATCATAAAAGCCATCCATAAAAACCTATGCCTAACATTATACCAAATGAGGAAAAGCTAAAAGCTGTTCCACTGAAAACTGGTACATAACAAGGTTTCCCACTTTCTCCACTTCCATTCAGTGTAATACTGGAAGTCCTAGCCAATGCTAACAGACAAGAGAATGAAATAAAAGGCATCCCAATAGAAAAAGAAGATATGAAATAATCTGTTGGCAGATGACATAATTGTATACATAAAAGACTCAATACTACCCATGAAAAAACTTTTCAAAGTAATAAATGCATACAGTAAAATGGCAGTATACAAAATTAACTTACAAAAATCTATAGCATTTTTATATATAAGCAACAAGCAGAGAGAGCCAGAACCGAAGAAAGTAATCCCATTTACCATAGCCACAAGAAGTATAAAATACTTAGGAATAAAACTAATCAAGGAAGTCAAAGACCTCCATAAGAAAAACATGAAAACCTTAAAAAAGGAAATTAAAAAGGACACAAAAAAGTGGAAGGGCACCCCATGTTCCCAGATTGGAAGAATGAATTTAATCAAAATGGCAATTCTATCCAAATTAATCTACATATTTAATGCAATCCCTATAAAATTACAAGAGACATCCTTCACAGATCTAGAAAAGACAATCATAGGATTTGTCTGGAGGGGGAAAAGACTGTGATTGCAAAAGCCATCCTGTGCAAGAAGAGTGGAGTGTTCGGCATCTCACTTTCTGACCTCAAAATATATTACAAAGCTGTTATGATCAAAACAGCATGGTATTGGCACAAAAACAGACATGAGAATCAGTGGAACAGAATAGAGACTCCAGAAATAAACCCCAAAACATATAGCTAACTAATCTTTGACAAAGGGTACCAGTCAATCCAGTGGGAAAACGGAAACCTCTTTAGCAAATGGTGCTGGAAAAACTGGGTGTCCACCTGAAGAAAGATGTATCTGAACCCCTATTTGTCACCATTAACAAAAATCAACTCAAAGTCAATCAAATATCTAAACCTAAGATCACAAACTATAAAACTACTGCTGGAAAACGCTGGGGAAACTCTGGAAGATATCTCGGTAGGCAAAGACTTAATAAGCAAGACCCTCAAAGCACAGGCAATAATCTCTAAAAGAGACAAGTGGGATTGCATCAGATTAAGAAGTTTTTGCACAGCAAAGGACACAGTAATTAGTGTGAAATGACACTCCACTGAATAGAAGTGATTTTTTGTTAACTATGCCTCAGATAAGGAACTGATATCCAGAATACACAGGGAATTCAAGAGGCTTACCTGGAAGAAAATTATTAACCCAATTAAAAGATGGGAAAATGAGCTGAGTAAACAACTCTCTAAAGAAGTCATATGAACAGCCAAAAAGTATATGAAAAAATCCTTCATCATAAGGGAGATGTAGATCAAAATGACAATGAATACTACCTAACCTCAGTCATAATGGCAAAAATTTAAAAACCAAAAACGATGAGACCACCAGCAGTTGGTGTAATGGCTGTCGCTGGACTCCCATGCGATCAACTGCAGTTCAAGTTCTGGGCCCTGTGGCTTGAACTCACACCAGGTGGTTGTGTATGTGTGCCCAAGATCCCAAGAGGAGAATGGAGGAGAAGGGATTGCAGTATAGCCATCCTTCCTGGGGGGTGACTTATTGATTTCGGTCTTTATCTCCTTGGTCCCAGGGAATGTAAATGTATCTAGCCATTATGGAGAACAATATGGAGGTTGCTCTAAAACCTTTGAACAGAATTATCATATGATCAAGCATTTCCACTCCTGGGTATCTACCCAAAAGACAGGAGAATGCTCAATTAGAAAAGCACTTGAACAATTATATTTATTGCAGCACTATTTATGATTGTTAAGACATGGAACCAACCCAAATGTCCACAAACAGATGAATGGATTGAAAAAGTGTGGCACAGGCGCGCCGTTCGGCCGGGCCCCCCTTGCACCTGCGAGTGGCCACCGGGCCTGCGCGTGGGCCACAGACGGCAAGCTGAAGCCGAAAACAAGGAAGAAAAACTT
>NW_006160102.1:96311-184653 GCF_000334495.1 Tupaia belangeri chinensis | reverse complement strand
TTGCATGTATCACGTTTTCAATAACTCTTCTAGAAGACAACTGGATATAGCAGAAATAGTGTAACGGGAGAGTGGGAAAGGGCAGAGGGTCAAACATAGGAAAAAAAAAAGGAAGAGAAAAAAAACATGCATATGTATACATAAGCATGAAAGTAGAAATGGAATATTATTGATGATAACATGCTTGATTAAGTCACTAGATGGGAAATTACATTTAGTACGTTGTGATGATGCTCAGGGAATGAATGTTAGGTAACAAGAAAAAAAAAAAAAGAAAAGTTGCAGGAGGAAAAAAAAACGGTAAAACTATTTGTACCATTTTTTAAAAAAAAAATTGCATATTTGATGACTGCAGTGAGCTGTATGGGCCCAGCTGCGTTCTACTTTATAGTATGCTCTTTCTACTCACTGGGGTTTATGCCTAAAGTCAGACTTGAGTTCTTGTATAGGTATGTGTCAGCTGTGATAACTATTGGATATATTTAGACTAATTAAGTTCACTGGCAGATCATTTGAATGGGGAGGGGGGGGGGAGGCTATGGAGGGCAACCATGGATGCCGGGACAATGTGGGAGGAGGATGGGTCATAGCAGAGGGAGGGGGATGGGGAATCAAGGATGGCAAAACAAAAGGCAAGGTATGCAGGACATAAGAATTGGGAAATTATTTGCTGAGAACATGTATGTTGATGTGCTTGATTGAGCCAATGCACAGTGTAGTTTGGATGGAAAATTCATTTGTGTGTTGTGATGGTGTAAAGTGAATTAATAAATAAAAAAAAAAGAAGACTTTCCAAAACTAGTTCTGTGATCATGAGTGGCTTTATTCAAGTCATTTGTGTTCTCAAGCAACCTTCCTTTGAGGTTGATGAGATTATAGATGAGGCATAAAGACCTTCATTGTCACAGAAAGAATAAAATGATTTTACCTGCTAATATTAATAATACTGCCGTGTTCTGGAACACACACACAAAAAAGAAGAAGTGTGGCACATATACTCTATTGAATACTATTCAGCCATAAAAAAAAAAATAATGCCTTTCAATTTTTAGAAAGTGGACAAATATGAAAGATTTGATCCTGAGCAAAGCAATCAGGCTATGAAAAAGAGGCATTATATGTCTCCACTTAAAATATACCGACTGTCTGCACTCTGAAAGAGTGAAAGACTGGAGGAAATAAAAGCATTGAAAATTGTTATGGACACTACAGACATAGTGGAAGGAGAGCGTGGGAGGGGAAATGCGTAGGTAAGGAAATTTAGTGAACAAAAGAGGTAAGACATTTGGGGGACACAGATATGTTTTATTATCTGTTGATGAGGATGTGTATAGTATTCTCAACTGAGCTGAACAGAGGTGAATATCATGTTGGGTAAAGTCTCTTTACAATCTAAATGATGTATAGCTATTGAATATATAAATAATAATAATAAATTTTTAAAAATGAAATATTAATAAAAGAAAAGAATGCTGGGCACATGTGCGTGCATGCCCCAAGTCCTGAGAATAGAATGAAAGGGAAATGATTATAGTATAGCAATCCCTCCTGGGGATGATTTCTCATGTTCTCTCTTTTTAACTTGGGAGAGTGCACATGTCCAATGACCAACATCTAAAGAAAAAAGAGAGAGAGAGAAAGAAAGAAAAGTTGACACTTATTAAATGTATGGTTTTACAAACATATTCTACCATTCCATACATTGCATCTTCTGTATCTTCTTTATATGTTATTAGCTTTGAATAATCTATATGTACCCTCTGAACATTGAAAAAAAATACTTAACAGTTTATAAATTGTCTTTATCTAAAATATTTAATCTGTAAATGCAAGTCATAAGCTAAGCATAGATTTAGAAAGACTAAATGACTTCCTTAAAAGTATGTAGTTTGTTGATGAAAAAGTCTATCGAACTAGAATTTCATCTCAAATTGTATTTCCCCCAGGTAATCCTCAGGGCCTAGTGTTTAAGGGTACCAGATTTCACCTGGTCACCTGTGCAGTTCAAATAGTGACCCCAAGATTGAAAGAACATGATGGAAGCATGTGTGTACATGCTTCAGATCCCCACAGCTTAGAGAAATAGAGACAAGTGTGCACCATGACCATGCCTCGTTGGGGAGTGCTTTCCCTCTCTCCTTCTCTCTTTCTCTTCTTGTCTCTCTCTGAAAAACATATAGGCCCTCCAGCAAAATAAAATAAGAAGGTTAAAGTATTTATCCTAATTGTAATGAGTAAGTTAGAAAGTCCTAAGAAATAAATCAGCTATATAAAGAGTTTATAATAAATGCATAAAAATGTACTTTATAAAGAAATTATTCATGGATTTTAAAATTCTTTCTGTGCCAAAATAAGCTTGTGCCTTAATACCACTCGTCTACAAACTTTTTGAAGTCCCTCAGTAAAATGCTCCTAGAAATGAGTTTATTTTTTTCTTCTATGATTCTCATTTCTGTTCTTGATGTGACTCAAAGAGAACAGATTGTACCAAATGAATACTCCACCGACTTCTGAACAATCATGGGAAAAGTATAGCAATTGTCTGAAATAGACAGAAATGGAGATGTAGATAGAAAAAGGGATAGAAATCAATAAATGAAATGGAAAAATAGATTTTAAAAACTTCACATCTAAGTGAAAATTCAGTGATAATTTTCACTGGGTGAGGCAATTACAGATGACATTTAAGGTTCTACGCATATTTGTATTTCTTTGCTTATACATTTTATGTATGAATTAACCTAACAATTAGAGAAAATTCTATGATGATGTATCACATGTTCTAATTTCGGTAGTATTTTACATATAACACAAGAGATTGCACCAACATAAAAGACTTCAGTGGCAGTAACCAGGTATATTAGTTTGCCAAGGGTGCCATAACAAAATGGCACAGACTGAATGGCTTAAACAACAAACATTTATGTTCAGTTCTGGAGGTTTCAAGTCCAAGTTCAAAGTTCCAGTGGAGTTGGTTACTTCTGAGGCCTCTGTGCCTGGCTTGTAGATGCCCATTGTCTTGCTGCATTCTCACATGGTCTTTTTCTTTGTGTGCACACATATCTCTCTCTTTGTGTTCCCCAATTTTCTCACTGTAAGGACACCATATAATTTAATGTGGGCCCACATTAAGCACCTGATTTTAACTTAATCATCTTTCGAAAGGACCTACATAACAACCCTCCTACATTCAAAATAATCAGCAATAAGTGCTCCAATATGAATTTTGGAGTGGATGCAAATTAACCCATAATAGCAAGAATGGACAGGGTTTTCCTGATGGGTGAGACAAGAAAGTGTAGACAGGACTGAGAGAATGTCATTAGACAAGGAGAAAAAAATATATATATAGGCTACATGACACATTCTACAAAAGCCAAATAGGTACAATTTAGATATTTTCTATCACTTATTATAAGGCACACTTAATTGTTATACTGGGTCTTAGATCCATTAAGTTTTCACTTTTAATAAGATAGTGCTCAGTTCATGGCATTCTAATTGATACTTCATCTTTAAGTTCTAGGTGAACTCAGATAGAGCCTTTGGAGACAGAGGTACTTAATTTCTGTGCTGTGGAGGAGTCCCAAGAGACTGTTGAGGAAATATATATACTAGAGCCTTAAAAGACACATCAGAATTCCAGAAGAGAGAAAAAAGGTGTCTCTTCCAGAACTTAGACTTCCAGAACAAGGGTAAATACTTTGTGTTAGAGGGAACTAAGCATTTTGGCCGCACTGTGACCATAGTTGCAACTAGAAGGGGGATATAGAATCTGGTTTTTCTTTTCTCTTTAATTTTTATTATTATTTTATTTTACATTTAATTACATTCATATTTACAGTTCATAACAAATGTCATGCCTGTCAGTCAAGATAAAGACATTACTATATACATTATCATCAGCAAATAGCTTTTCATTATTTTGTGAACTAAATGTACTTTTTTTCTTTCCTCGTTCCCCTCTCTCTATTACCCACTCCCATATCATCCCTATCCTTACTTTCTCGATTATCTATCATTGTTCTCCCTGTTTCTAAGCCTTCCAAACTTTCAGTTTCTATTTGGTCTGTCTTTCAAAAGGTGATTGTTAGGCCAAATATGCACACAGGTGCACACACACACATGTGCACCCACTCCCATCTAAATAGGATTCCATCTAATGATATATCTTGCTTTCTTCTAGAAGTAAAATTTAGTATGACAGTTACTCTACATGATCATACATTGACTTACACACAAGAGAAATCAGGAGCACAGAATATGTGAAATACTTTTTTGCCTTTAGTAATTGTTTTACTTTATGCTGTCCAGACTACTGGTATATGATGTATTCACTTCTTGGTACTCATTTTCAGGGACCAGAGCAACATACTATGTCCATAGAATTTTGAGTGTTCTCATGAAGGAAGCAGGGAACAGAGGCAATACCTCATCAGACACAGCGTGAGAATCCATTATAGGCTCTAACATTCTTTTGTGCCTATTATTAAATATTTGTATATTAATTGGTGATTTATTTCAACTTAAAGATCAATTTGAGGGTTTAGAACCGTTTCTGTTTCCTCTTTCTTCTTAGAATTGATACAGTACATTGAGCTTAGAAATTGCAATGGAAAATAGATTTTTGTCATAAACTGAGCTACATTAGTAGCACACAGTTCTTTGACAAGCAGCTTCAAAATATAAGTGATTGATTACCTATTTATTCATTGTAAAAATACTTATAAAATGCTTATTTGTTACTAGGATCTACTCTGCAGGAAAGAACAGAAAAATAAAAAATGTTTTCAGTTTTAGGGATTTTGCATTCTGGTAGTGAGAAGTAGATGCTAAATTCAATAAACAAAGATGACAATAGCTATGGAGGAAAATCCAACAAAGTCTGAATCAAATGTAAGGGATGGAGACTGTTGTTGGATATGAGCATGTCATTTACAATAAAATGCTTAGAATAGGTATTAGTTTGAAAATGTCTATTTAAGTTGATTTAAAGAAAAGAGAGTGTATTTGGAGAATACTACCTCAAGAAGAAGGAACAAACAGTTAAAAAATCTTTAATGTTCAGGTAAGGCTATTATGTTGGGGAACAGTAAAAAAGTCCACAAGACTAGAGTAGAATGAGGGAAGGAGTGTGCAT
The DNA here is from genome assembly GCF_000334495.1 of Tupaia belangeri chinensis. Classification (NCBI taxonomy): domain Eukaryota; kingdom Metazoa; phylum Chordata; class Mammalia; order Scandentia; family Tupaiidae; genus Tupaia; species Tupaia belangeri. Next base: position 179,513 of record NW_006160102.1, on the reverse strand, counting down.
TTTTGTTGCACATATACACTATGGAATACTACTCAGCCAAAAGGCGACTGACAATATGGAAGATTCATTGCTGAGTGAAGCAAGTCAGGCTATGAAAGAAAAACATTGCATGTCTCCACTTAATATACATCAACTATCTGCACTCGACTGTAGATATTAAAAGATTAGAGGACATAGATGCATGAAAAATGGTAACAGACACTGGAAACAGTGTGGGAAAAGGATGGGAGATGGGAGAAAGTGAGAGGCAAGGAGTCAAGGAGAACAAGGTGGCTTGCTTTATCACTTTATTCCTCTCTTTCCTTTTCTCTCTCTCTCTCTCTCTCTCTCTCTCTCTCTCTCTCTCTCTGGTCAAATTAAAATAAATACAATTTGAACAGTTAAATAAAATAATTATTTTAAAAAGTAAAAGAAACGAAGGATTGTCTGTTAATGATAACGTGTATTTTTTCAACTGGACTGATGTGAATTGTATTCATGTTGGGTAATTTATTTTACAAGCTGTAGTGATGAAAAGTGATTTAATGTATAAAAGAAATCAATAAAAATAGAAAGAAAAACTGTACACAATGCAGAGCTATATATTCCCTCTACGCCATTGTGAGGAATTTGATTCCTATGTAAAATAAAGAGATTTTATGCAGTCTTAAACACAGAAGTGACTTACTTGCCTATTTTTTAAGGAACATACCGGCTACTGTATTAAGAATAGAAAAAGGTGTAGACTAGTTGGAAATCTGTTGGAATAGTCTTGGCAGAAAGATGATGATGGTAGCAGAGAGATAGTGAAAAGAAGTCAAAATCAGGACAGGTTGTGAAGGAAAAGACATCAGGAGTTGGAACATTGAATAATAGGTAGGTGAAAAACAGAGTAGGTCTATTACAAATTTTTGGTTTTCAGAAAGAGAGTCATAAGGATCTAGTGCTCAACAGAGTGACTATACTTAACAATTCCATCCTAGCTATTTAAAATTTTGTAAAAGAGTATGCCTTAGTAGGTTCTCATCACAAAAAAGGTACAATTACAGTTAGATGTTAAAAAATACTTATGTAGGTGACAAAAATATTAAACTTCTGGGTTTTAACAAAAGATTAAGCAACATTAACATTATGGCTTAAATTGTCTTTTTACTAAAGCTTTACCTTGGTGTTGTCTGCAACAGTTCAACTTCTATAAATATAGTAGGCACTGTTCTTTTCACTAGGAAAAAAAAATAACCACCATTTATTAAATACATTTTCTATCCAGACACTGGGATATACCTTTCACCTATATTACACTGATAATTTCTTTACTTTTTTAGAAGTGAAGAATGTAGGTTGAATGTTAAGAGACTTTCCCAAGAGTATAGAGCTACCAAGTAATGGATTCAGGTTGAATAAGATAGTGTTTCCACTATGCAGTTTTGGCCCCTGCTTGATATTTTGGAGGCTGGGTCATACAGTATGACAGACTTGAACATCTGTGAGTCAGCTTGATGAGAGCTGAGATGACAGAAAATGTGGTCAGATGACTCATTATCCAGCAAGTTAACCTAGCTTATTTCCAGTGGTGGTGGCAAGATTCCAAAATGAGAAGAGAGCTGTAAAAGGTCTCTTGACACCCAGGCTTGGAACCCATCTGGGACTGCCTATGCTGCAACCTATTTGCAAAAGCAAACCTCGAGGACATGTCAAACTAAAGAACTTGGGGTAGAAATAAATAAATAAATAAGAATGCACTCATCGGAAAGTCAGTAAATAATTGTGATCTTTTTTGGTACTATACAACACAGATCACTTGTGCTTTATTTTCTCTCCTTCCACTTTAAATGAAAATAATTTGGTATCAAAATATATATAAGTGATTAATTTGTTATGTAATGCATGCAGCAGTTAGAAAAACTACTAAAATTTAGGTTTAGTTTTTTCAAGGTTTTTGTCATAATTCATGATACTCTCACCTAAGAGAGAGACAGAGAGTGACAGTGAGAAGAAAAATGAGGAATCACTCCCTAGAGAGATGGCCATGAAGCTAACCATTCTCCATTTTGTTCCTGGGTTTGGGGCATGCAGGCACACACCTGACTTGACCTTCAAGCTTTCAGGTCTGGGACTCAAACCATTGGTCAGCCATGTGGGAGTCCAGTGCCTTAAACCATACCACCTGCTGGCCCCAATCTAGTTCTTTTAATGCAGTGTCCTCAAGTTTTCATCAAATGTGTTTGTCCACTTTTTCTAAGACTTTATAGTTTTTCGTATAAATACAGAGACAGGAAACTTGCTACTAACGGTATTTGAAAAGGGTCTTGCTTTTAGGCTTCCCAACATGCAAGAATAAATTGGCATGCACATAGAAACCCTAGTATAGAAGATTTTGGCAATGATGGACTTTCAGTCCTGTCTACCAATATAACAATTTGTACAATCAGCAGTAATTTTACCTAGAATTTTCAATGCCTCCACTTTTTGTCTTTAATACAAGATTGATCTCATTAAGTCATAGAAGAATGAGGATTTTAGAGAGTTTCTAATAAAGAGTGAATAATTAACTCCTGTCAATCAATACTCGTACCCGTAGCCTAAAAAGTTTTAGATATGGAAATGTGATCATGTTAATTCTTTTTTTTTTTTTGATTTTTTATTTTATTTTATTTTATTTTATTTTATTTTATTTTTTATTTTTTTTTAATGAAATGTACAAGTTTATTGATAAGACAAGACACAGAATACATCATTTTAATGGCAAGATGTATAAATGACAATACCTGCTACTTTTCAATGCTTCCTTCTTGAGTATTCCACTCTCATCATTACTCTTTAACTCTTCCTTTACCAGTACCTCTCCAACCCATAAAAACATTTAAGCATTTGGCCTGATTTTGGAATCTACTACCAAACAGCATATCTGATTCCCCTAACCATCCATTACTACTCCACTGGCTTAGCAAAGACCAGAGTTACATCTAACCTAAAGTGCTACAGCGTGGTCCTAACCCATCTTTCTGGCCCCAGCCACATCAATCCTTCAGCCTAATTTCTTTCATCGCATTCCCAACAATCCATAGCCTCAATTATCTACACAAAACCTTTCTATAATCAGAGTCATAACTACTCTGCTCAGATAATAAAACTCAAGATTGTGTCTCAGAACTTAAAGGCTTTCTACTATCTGATCCCTCTTTAATTTTCCCTTGTTTATAGGTTTTATGGATCCCTCATACTTTCTACATTTTCTTCTGTTCTCAGAGTTTTCTTTATTAGTTTTCTTTGTTAGAAAATCCTTCTTTTTTCTAGTCACAACCACTTGTACTTGCATATTTAAATGAGATCTTATCCCTGGTTTCCTATAAGAATACTTTTTAAAAATATTTTTTATTTCAATTTCTTTTATACATTCAATCACATATGTCATTTAGCTTGCAAAGTGAACATTCCAGCATGTATACATTTCTCACCAGTCCAGTTGAGAACACTATACATGTTATCTTCAGCAGATAATAACCCATTTCTTTGACCCATAAATGCCTTGCCTCTCTATTTTTCTCCTTAAAGTCCTTCCTCAGACTCTCCTCCTTCACCCACCTTCTTCCCACACTCTGTCTGGTATTTATAACCATTTTTTATGTTTCTATATCCTCTAGTCATTCAGTTTCGGCTATAGAGTGTGGACACTCGGGATATATTAAGTGGAGAGTGAAGCAAGCCTCTAAGAATATTTTTAAGAATGTTTTCTAATGTCTGTTTTTAAAACGTATCTAAAACATTCCCAATTTCTAGAAAAATCGACCCTAATTATACTTGCTTTCTGCTTGATGTCAGTAGATACTTTTGAAACAATATCTCTACATTGATTATTAAGCTTTAATTTTTTTAGAGAATTATAATACTTTTTTCCATTTCCTCTTATCTTGATTGATTTTTCTTGGGATTCAGAATTTAAAATAACATCCCTAAGAAATCTCATTTAAGAATTCCCACATGAAAACACTACTTTCAATGTCATATATAATTGGCTTATAAAAAGATGATTTAATTATATCAGAGAGTGCCTACATTTTGACTTTGCTATTTACTATGCGCCATCATGTTAATTCTTGATCATGGTTATAGGTTCAATTTCAATTGGTGGTTTCCAAAAATTTTGTAAGTAATACAGTGATGTTTCTGACTCATTCAACCTATCTTTCTCACTCCAGCATTACTTGACCTCTGTCAGTTCCTTAAACTCTAAAAGAATCTCTCTCCCATGGACCACTCTATTACATAGTATTCTTATAATAGTATTGTTTTATTCTTTCTTTGTATCCCAGAAAGGGGAAGTCATCTGGCTAAATGCTTCAAATTTTACAGATTTCAATGAAATAGTTCTTCTTTTAGAAAGACTTTGGACAGTAAACTAGAGAATTTATTCTGTTACTCATTTGTCTTTTTAGAGTCAGCCCAAGAACATAGTATTTTCTCTGTCGAGATGTTTTCATTTTTCCCAACTTGTGTTATGTTAAAGAAGAGCTTAATAAGTTTCAGATGTGTAGAGCAAAGAAATTTCATAGTAACAACTGAAATAGTGGTCAAACCCAACATTTTATACATAATAAATATAATAACCGTGATTTTCTACCTAGGTAATTCTACTCAGTCTTGATCAGAATCAAGGAAAAAGGAATGTACTCTAAATACATGACAACATAGCAATATCTATCTAACTCAGAAGTCCCAAGAATCAGTAAGATTTTTTTTTTTCGTTCCTTTATTTCTTCCATGAGAGGAGAGCGAGAGAGAGAAACAAATCCCAATAGGGTCTTGATAGCATGGACACATGCAAGCCCTGTGTACTCAGGGAGATCTTTGAATACAAACTGGGAACCTTCTCAGTTGGGTAAGTTGGGCGGAGCATAAGGTTTTACTGCTGTGCAAACATCTGACCCTGAATGTGTTGGACTATTAAGAAAAAAATTTATTATGTGAGTAAATCTAATTTGTTTAAAGTCTTAAGTAGATAAAGACAAGTGGTGAGCGAGAGGATTAAAAGGCTACTTAAAGCTATCTTCTGGAATTTTGAGTGTACAACTACAGTTATTTTGTACTATGTGCTAATTAGTAGCATTCCATTGTACACTGACAATTATGGAAATATGATGGTCTTCAGGATATCAAGTTGTCTTTACTACAGTGTCATCAATGAAAATACATCCTCTCTAGACATCATATGCTACATTTGAAAGATAAAGACCTCCATAGCTCACTTCCTAACAATGGAAACGTTAAACCTAAAGGTAGAGGTCTTCTGTTTTTATTCTAGTTACACTATTGGCTCCAGTTTTGCTCAAAGTTAAGTGTTTTAAATGTTTACCCTCTCTTAGTTTTACTCTCTCCCTTAAAGGGAAGTCCACTGGTTACTAGGATAACTTCCCTAGTATGATAACATTTTTAATTAATCTTCTTTTCTTTCCGAGAATGTTGGAGTCTTCGGAAATAAACTCCTAGAAGTTCATAGTTTCTCAATGCCTTAATAACAAACTTTGAGCTCTTTCTTTTTTTAAAATAAAAATTCTCAACTATGTATATAAATCTCACTTCTACTCAAAGAAATTAGAAAGCACACATTCTTAAGACAAGGTTTCCTTTTAAGTAGTAAAAGAGGTAACGATAGTCAGGTTAGAGATATTTACAGAGTTTTAGTATTACCTTACTTCAGAGAACATGTAAAAGTAACTTATTAACTTACAGGACGGGAAATAGTTAGGAGCAAATAGAAGCTTAATATGTAGGAGCAAATACTCTTATTTAAGAAATTCCTTGTTCAAATAGCAGCTCTGCTATTGACCAATCTCTGACCTTGAGTATGTTACTTAAACTGTTTCATTTTCACCAACTATAGCAAGAGGAGCAAAAATCACTGTTACATTAAAAACTGAGACAAATTAAATTTAACAGAGTTTATATGAATGAAGGGTAATGCATAAATTGGGCACCACCATGAACCAGTAGAAGTTCAGAAAAACCCATGCAGTATTGCAAATAGGCAGAAAGTGTAGACAGATTTGGTATACCTTGACATTTTCTCTATCAAACATGATGTGATGAGTCTATGTCATGATTGACTGTGATTGACTGAGACTTGGCTGCTTCTTAAATAACATATACAGGATTAGATTACCACTTAGAAATCTGAGGTAAAGATTAAATGAGTTTGATATAGGACTTAGTATAGTAACTTAGACTTGATCAATAATACATAATTACTTTTCTATGTACATTCTAGTAGTGAGAATAGAACAGTATACTGGCATTCATATAACTATCAACACATTGTCCAGTACATGAGAAGCTCTTGATAACTTGTGGAAGGATAATGAAATTTCTTGAGTGTCCACTATGTACAAAACATTATGTTGAGTATTTTCATACATATCTTCTTTACTCAATTGTTAATCTGTCAGGAAACTGTCAGTCATCTTTGTGAGCTTCATTGCTTTCTCCTAGATCACAAGAATAAAGGATTTATCTTATTAGATAGCTAATAAGTGAAATGCCTAGATATAAAATAATTTCTGACTCTAATGATAGTAGTCTTTTTTTTTTTGGAGAGGCTTTTGCTATAGGGCTCGTGCACTCGCCAGACAGACAGAGAGAGAGAGAGACAGAGATACAGAAAGCGAGAAGTCACCCCCCAGGGGGGATGGTCACGCCGCAATGGAGGAGACTCCATTCTCCTCTCGGGATCTTGGGCACACACACATACGCGCCCAGCGTGAGTTTTAAGCCACCGGGTCCAGGACATGAACCGCGGTCAACTACGTGGGAGTCCAGCGACATAGCCATTACGCTAACTGCTGGTTCCCATGATAGTAGTCTTTTTAAGTTACAAACAAAAGTACTATAATTTCATATAAGATGAAAACTAAAAACCTCTTAGTAATTGTTGATTTAATTGATACATTGTTTACTTATTTCAGTAGAAAAGTCACTAAATGATCTTTTTCTCATTATGTTAATCAGGCTCCCCCTCTGTGGACATGGATGTGGAAAATCACACCATCTTGACTGAATTTATCTTGTTGGGCTTCTCAGGAGATTCCCAGCAACAGCTCATCTTATTTGGAATATTTCTGACACTTTATTTGATAACTTTGTCAGGGAACATGACCCTGGTGATCTTAATCCGCATTGATTCCCGCTTGCATACACCTATGTATGTTTTCATTGGCAGTTTGTCTTTTTTGGATTTCTGGTATACCTCAGTGTATACTCCCAAAATCCTGGCCATTTGCATCTCAGAAGATAAGCGAATTTCCTTGGCTGGATGTGGGGCCCAGTTCTTCTTTTCCTGTGTTGTAGCCTACACTGAGTGCTATCTCCTGGCTGTCATGGCTTATGACCGCCATGTGGCAATTTGTAACCCACTGCTTTATTCAGGAATCATGTCCACTTCCCTCTGCACTAGACTCGTTGCTGGCTCCTACATCGGAGGATTTTTGAATGCCATAGCGCACACTGCCAACACATTCCGTCTGAGCTTCTGTGGAAATAATATAATTGACCACTTTTTCTGTGATGTACTACCACTGGTAAAAATGTCCTGTACAGACACCCAGGTCTATGAAAAGGTGCTCTCGGGTTTGGTGGGATTCACAGTCCTCCCCAGTATTCTTGCCATTCTGATTTCCTACTTCAGCATCTTCCTTGCTATCCTGAGGATCCGCTCAGCCTCAGGAAGGCACAAGGCATTCTCTACCTGTGCTTCCCACCTCGTCTCCGTTACACTCTTCTATGGATCTGTGCTCTTCATATATACAAGGCCCAGTTCCAACTACTCTCTGAAGAGGGACAAGGTGGCTGCTCTGTTCTATACCGTAGTCAACCCATTGCTCAACCCTCTCATTTATAGCCTGAGAAACAAAGACGTCAAAGAGGCCTTCAGAAAAGCAACACAGACCCTATAACCACAAAGACAGTTTTGAAAAGAAAAAAAGAAGTCAGTTGAATGGTTTTCATACATATAGTTTAGCTTTGAAACCTAACATTTAAACTTTAATAAGAAAATTATATGTGCTAGTAGATGGAATAGTTGTTAAGGCATTGGTTTCCACATGACTGATCATGGTTCAAGTCTTAAACCTGGCAATTTGAAAATTACACCGGGAACATGTGCATGCATGGCCAAAATCCCAAGAGGAAAACAGAGAAGTGATTACAGTGTGGTAATTTTCCCAGAGGGTGATTTCTCATCATCTCTTTCACTGTTTCTTTCTGTTTCTCTCTCCAGAGAGGGTATACATCCTATGGAAAAGGCCATTAAAAAAAAAAAAAAAGAAAATTATAGGGAATGGTTATATTGCTGGAAATTGTTCAAAATTGTCTTTTTTAGGTAAGATATTTCTTTTAAATTAATTCAAAGTTTTGAATATATAGAAATAATGTGTAAAATTTATGTGTCTTTCCTATTAACATAATAATAAGCAAAGTTTTTTTTTTAAGAGTATTTTACAATTTTAAAATAGTTTCTAAATCCATGTGTAAAGTATATCTTTAGATTCTTTTTTTAGGGAAAGGTTTTGCTATATTTTGTATGTACTCACTGAAGAGACAGAGAGAGACAGAGAGACAGAAAGTGAGAAATCACCCAGTGGATTGGTCACACCATAATCCCTTCTCCTCCAGTATCCTCTCAGGATTTGGGGCATGCACGCACTCACACCTGGTGTGAGATTCAAGCTGCCAAGTCCAGGACTTGAGATGCAGTCGGCCATGTGGGAGTCCATCAAAGTAACCACTATACTATCTGCCAGTTTCCATATCTTTAGATTCTTATACCAAATTCGGAGCGTTCTTTCCTACAGAGTGAGTCTCCATAGCACTTTCCCTCAGGTAACACAATATAAATTCCACTAGGAAAAAATACAAACATAAAGTGAAACAAAAAAAAATAAACAAACGAAGGTAACTATTTTCTAGACACACTGGTTCTTTCCTTCTGCCAGAAGAAAATGACAGCTCAATATTTAGCCCATAGCAGATTTATTGATATTTTATTCAGTACTTTCTACAATATTGCAACTTCAAAATTACTAGTGATGTGTTACCAGTGCGCTTAGAGTTAAGAACTTTATTGTTAAAAGATTATAGATACTGTTAGAATTAATCTATGTACAAATTACATTCAAATTTAATAATTTAGGATAAATAATTGTATCCACTTCACTATTTGTATTAACTCCAACATGTCTGGTATATCTTTTCACTTATGTTCTTACAGATCATTGCCCACTCTTTTTATTCCAAAACCCTTTTGGAAAGTTTATTTATTTTGTTCAAGACAGAAAAAGACTGATGGAGAAATAGAGAAACAAGCACATTTGACAGATTCCTCCTGCCATTATCCTCTCCCCAATCTTGAAGCCAGCCAGGATAATAGCACACCCATGGGCAAACTCACCATATTTATGTAGACCTGTATGTGAACTCAGAGTCTTCTCATAAGGCCTCTAGTATCATACCACAGTGCCCGCGTCCTATACTGGTGGCTGGGCCTCATTAAAAAATTGTTAACATTCCTTATTCATCTATTTCTGAGCAAGTCGTATGAGTACTGACTAAAAGGATTTGAAGTGTATCCTGAAATAATGACAATTAGTAAAATATTTTCTCATATCCAAATAAATGTCATCATGTAAGAGAAAGAAAAAGAGAGCCCATTTAATTAGTGGAGTCCTAGATGTATTATACACTTTTCAATTCTGCACTAGACAGATATTGCTTTATAAAATATACCAATATTGAATTGAATGCAATCCTACTGTGCAGATTATAATACAATCACTTTTTTAAAAAAAACTTAAAAAAGAAACAAATTGTTTATTGTGGCACTATTCACAATTGCTAAGTCATGGAAACAATCCAAATGCCCATGAACAGACAAATGGATAGAAAAACTATGGCACATATACTCGATGGAATACTATTCAGCCATTAAAAAAAAACCTGGCTTTTAACAGGAAATGGATGAATATGGAAGACTTACTGTTGAGTGAAGCAAGCCAGACTATGAAGGAGAGGCATTGTATGTCCTCACTTAATATATACTGAGTGTCTGCACTCCATGACTGAAACTAATTGACTAAAGGATATAGAAACACCGTATATAGATGTAAATACCAGATATAGTGTGTGTGAAAGAGGAGGGTCTGAGGAAGGACATTTAGAAGGAAAATAGGGATGCATAGCATTAATGGCACAAAGAAATGTGGTATTATCTGTTGAAGATATTTTGTAGTTTTATCAACTGTACTAGGGAGAAATGTTCACCTGTTGAAATATCCTTTTTTTTTTTTTTTTTTAATCCCTTCTCCTCCATTCTCCTCTCAGGATCTTGGGCACGCACGCACATGCGCCCGGCGTGAGTTTTAAGCCCCCGGGTCCAGGACGTGAACCACGGTCAACTACGTGGGAGTCCAGCGACATAGCCATTACGCTAACTGCTGGTTCCCGAAATATCCATTTTGTAAGACAAATAATAATGTGATTGAATGTATAAAAAATGAAATGAAAAAATGAATAAAAATGTTAAAATTAATAAAAAATTAACTAAAAAAGAAAAGGAAAAAAAGAATAAACTAGGAGGGAAAAAAATTCAGATAGAAAAAAAATTATTTTGCTTTAAGCCACATGTACTCACTGGAGATTTGACAAAGAAGCAGAGGGAGAGGAAAGTGAGACTGCATCTCATGGGGGTCACAGCCACAGTGTTCTCTATTATTCTCATGGGGTTTTGGACAAACATACTTTGCTTATTTTCAAGCCACAGCGTCCTGGACTTAAACTGTGCAGTCAGCAGTGTGGGATCCAGCCACCTGAAGTATCATGGCAACAACAGGCTATATATATATATATATATATATATATACTTACTACTAAACTGAGAAACTTACATTAATTTACAGTTTGTATTATTCTTTGTAAATTTGGATTATGCTAGCTCTATTATGCTAACAAACCTAACTTAGGTTTTATTCAGAGATTATTTCACATCTTTACCCCTCAGATTGTAGAAATATTCATCATTAGAAACAGCATAGTAGTAAAGATAGAGACCATTTTGTTCCTCTCAAAGGACAGCTAGAGCTTGGATGAGAGCAAATACAGAACGTAGAGCCACAGGATAAGGTAACAATGGTAAAGTGGAAGGAGCAAGTGGAGAAGGCTTTGATGACCTGGGTAGAGCAGATCATCAAGATGGCAGTGATGATGAAAAGTTAAAAGCCCAGTATGAGCACAGCGGGGATAATGACACTGATGGCCAAACAGAAGTACAATCTTGTGTCTCTCTTTCATATTACATGCCTCCTTCACCATGGGTGGAACTTCACAGAAAACACATTGATGATAATCTCATCACAAAAAAACCATGGGGTCAAATGGTGGCAGAGTGGTAACACAACTGTATATCCATGAGGAAGGTCTTGCATTCATGTTCTGGAACCTCCCGGAACATGCTGGACACCTGCTCCAAATTCAGGAAATCTGAGACTGGAGATTTACCCACATTTCTCTCTTTCTCTCTGTGTCTGTCTCTGAAGAAATAAATAAATAAACTATCAAAATTCAAACGTGTTGAATCAAATATATGCAATGAATATTACTGCATTTTTCAAAACCTCATTATGGTAATATATTTTAAAATAAATATGTACACAATCTCCCTGCCATAGCCTAAGCATAAAGCAGAGGATTGGGAAGGGCCAGATAGCATTTGTAAGCCATGGAAATCAACAGGTATTTCTCACTATAGGTCATCTCAGCAAAGAAGAAATCTTAATGACCTTAAGAATTATACTGTATCTACTGTGCCTGTCCGCTTTAAATAAAAGAACAAAGCCTGGTAATTCCATACCTGTTTAAAAAATAGTTTACTAAATATTTTAAGCCCATCATTGATACTTACAGCACACAAACATTTTTAAAAACATTATTGCTCATTGACAGTTCATCTGGTCTTCTAAGAGCTTTAATGGAGACATACAATGACATTAATGTTGGTTTCATGCCAGCTAATACAACATCCATTCTACAACTCATGGATCAAAAAGTCCTAAGAAGGGCCAATAGGTTACATATTTGTTAAGGCATTGGATCCCACATGACTAACACTGCATTTTGAGTCCCAGACATGACAGCTTGAAAAACATACCAGGCACATGTTCATGTGTGCCCAAAATCCCAAGAGGAGAATTGAGGAGAAGAAATTGCAACATGGCTATTCCCCTGGGGGTGGTTTCAACATTTTTTCTCTTTCTGTCTTTCTCTGTCTCAAGCAAATGCATGTACCTTGTGGCAAATAAAATAAATAAAATCTAAAAAAAAAAGGTCATAAGAAAGAAACCCCATCATTTGATTCAGAGTGAATGAATATAAAAATTTTAGTGTTAAGCGACATGAGCCAGATCACACTGTATATCCCAAGTTAATATATAACAAATGTCCACCATCTATGGCAGAATTTGAAAGGTCTGGACATATGTTAATAGAGGAGATAAGTATAGATGCCTGAGACTGTTAAGGGAGCAGAGTGGGTAGTACAGAATGGATGTGAGGGACAAAGTGAAGAAACATTTAACAGACAAAAGAATGTGAAGTATTTGTTGAAACTTTTAAAGTTCTGTAATTTTTGCTTTATAAAAATTAAAAACAAAAAGTTATTTTGATTTTCAAGTCTTACTATTCGAGAAACATGATCCCAAGGCTAAAGAAACTATAGATAATGAAGCAAGGAGATTCTCTGGTGGATCTGGACAAAGTAAGTTGAAAACCTCTGGAAAGAATTTATCATTCTGGATGACACTAAAAATATTTGTGGAGATCAGTAGATGGTGTAAAGTGCATGTAGCTAGACTTCCATATGGCAGACTGTGGTTCAAGTCCTACAACTGGTGGACTAAAAAAATCATACCAGACATGTGTGTGTGCATACTCAAAGCCCAGGAAGAGAATGGAGGAGAAGAGAGTGTGGCTTGGCCATATCCCCTGAAGATGGGTAATTTCTTCTTTTCTTTTTCTTTTCAGAGGTTTTTGCTATAGGACGTGTGTACTCGCCAGAAAGAGAGAGACAGAGAGATAGAAAACGAGCAATCACCACCCCCCCAAGCGGGAATGGCCATGCCGAAATCCCTTCTCCTCCATTCTCCTCTCAGGATCTTAGACATGCACGCACACACGCCCAGCATGAGTTTAAGCCACCAGGTCCAGGACTCGAACTGCAGTCAGCTACATGGGAACTCAATGACATAGCCATTACACTAACTGCTGGTCCCAAGATGGGTAATTTCTCACTTTGCCTCTCTCTGTCACTGTCTCTGTCTCTTTGCAGCAACCACACATGCCCTATGGTGAAAACCTCTAAAAACAAACAAAGAATATTTGTGATTTATGGTATAGAGTAAAAATATCAATATTAATGGAAATTAAGAAATTCATTCCAGCTCTCACATAAAATGATAGACTTCAGTGGAGAAAGTAATTACCGGGGTAGTGCAAATAGCAACAGAAATCCATTAGAATTTAAGCCTGAAGACATGACTGAATTGTTGCAATCTCATGATAAATATTTAATGGATGAGGAGTTGTTTCTTATTACTGAGCACAAAAAAAAAAAAAGAAGAAAGAAAGAAAGAAAGTCCAGCAACATAACCATTACATCAACTGCTAGTCTCATAAGTCCTTATTTAAAAGATAATAATTTTGGAGGAAAAGGTGATAGTGAAGAGGCATACATACAACTTATGCTCAGTTGTTACACAATTCAATCTGAAGCTAGGAGAACAATACCAAGTTAAATAAAATATTTATTGACCTGTTTCTTTCTTTTTTTTTTTTTTTTTTTTTTGAGAGGTTTTTGCTATAGGGCACATGCACTCACCAGAAAGAGAGAGGCAGAGAGACAGAAAGCGAGAAATCACCCCCCAGGGGGGATGGTCACACTGCAATCCCTTCTCCTTCATTCTCCTCTCTGGATCCTGGGTATGCAAGCACGCACCCAGCATGAGTTTAAGCCACCAGGTCCGCGATTCAAACTGCAGTTGACTACATGGGAGTCCAGCGACATTTCCATTATGCCAACTGCTGGTCCCTTTATTGACCTGTTTCTAATTGAAAATACCACCTCTGCACAAATTAATAAAACTATGAATCTTGTTCCCCAAATCATTTTAAAAAGAAATGATCAATACTAAGCATTAGTACTGAAATCTTCAGATTTTTGTGACTTAGGAACCTTTTCCCATTAGGAGCTCTATCAGAAAGAAAAGTCAAAGAAAATCAGCCCAACTACTCATCAGATTTCTTTTTCTAATATGTGAAAAATAAAACATCTATATCATTAATAATATTCTTTCTTTCTCAACCTATTAGAGAATATTAGGGAAAGCTTATAACCAGTCATGAGAGATGTATTACTGTAACACACTGAAATTTAGTCAGGACTCAACATATTGAGACTGTTACTTTTTCAGTTTAAAAACTTGTGCACTCTAGGGAACCAGCAGTTAGCATAATGGCTATGTTGCTGGACTCCCACGTAGTCGACCGTGGTTCGCGTCCCAGACCCGGTGGCTTAAAACTCAACTCACGCCAGGCGCATGTGCATGTGTGTCCAAGATCCCAAGGGGAGAATGGAGGAGAAGGGATTGTGGTGTGACCATCCCCCCTGGGGGGTGACTTCTCGCTTTCTGTCTCTAATGTCTCTCTCTGTCTGTCTGGCAAGCGCACATGCCCTGTAGTGAAAATCTCTCCACTAAAAAAAACAAAAAAAACCAAAAAAACAGAAACAAAACTTGTGCACTCTAGTTATTTTAAGTATCTAGATACTGTAAAGATTTTTTGGGGGGAGGGGGAGGAGCTTTACCATACCACTGTCAAAATAAATTCCTAAAACAGCAATTTCTTGTTTTTTTTTTTTTTTTGTAGAGGTTATTTCTTTCCCCTTTATTTATTTATTTATTTATTTTGCCATAGGGCGCGTGCGCTCGCCAGACAGACAGAGACAGACAAAGAGACAGAAAGCGAGAAATCACCCCCAAAGGGGGGGTGGCCATGCCACAATCCCGTCTCCTCCATTCTCCTCTCGGGATCTTGGACACGCACGCACACGCGCCTGGCGTGAGTTTAAACTACCGGTTCCGGGATGTGAACTGCAGTTAACTACATGGGAGTCCAGCAACATACCCATTATGCTAACTGCTGGTCCCAGAATCCAGCTTTCTTAATCACCAGGCCATAGTGCCAGTCCACTTGATATAATTTTTGTTTTTTTTAAATATGCTGAGGCTTGTCTTATATGCTAGTATATGATTGAACTTAGAGAACGCACTAGGTGCTGATGAAAAGAAAGTGTATTCTGTGGGTGTTGGATGGAATGTGTCCTATAAAGACCTTTCAGATCCATATGGTTTATGGCACTATTTAATTCAAATATTCTTTTGTTTATTTTCTGTCTGAATTACCTATTCAGTGCTGAAAGTAGAATGTTGAAATCCTCAACTATTCTTTTGTCTTTTCTCTCTTTATGACTAGTAGTTTCTATATTTGGTGTTTCAATATTTGGTGTATATGTATTTAGAGAGACAGAGAGACAGAAAGTGAGAAATCACCCCCCAGGGGGGATGGCCATGCCACAATTCTTTCTCCTCCCTACTCCTCTCGGGATCTTGGGCACGCACGCACACGCGCCCAGTGTGAGTTTTAAGCCACCGGGTCTGGGACACGAACCACAGTCGACTATGTGGGAGTCCAGCGACATAGCCATAATGCTAACTGCCGGTCCCCTGTATTTATAATTTTTATATCATCTTGCTAAATACTAAATAATACCTCTTGATACTAAATAATGAGCTTCTTTGTCTCTTTTTATAAATTTTTGCTTGAAAATCTATTTTATGTTATGTCAATATACCTACTTCTGCTTGACTTTGGTTTTCATTGCTAAATGTATTTATTTTTTCACTCCTTCACTCTTAGTCTGTGTATGTCTTATAGATGAAGTGAGTTTCTTGTAAACAGCATATAGCAGGGTATTTTGAAAAAATATATATTCAATCTGCTTATATCTTTTGATTGGGGATTTTGATCCCTGCATGTTCAGAATTATTACTTATAGGCTTAAACTTAATCCTATCATTTTTGTGTGTTTGATTTTTGGCATTCTGATTATAATGCCTAGTTAAGAGGATCTTTTTATATTGAATCTACTTAGTGTCCTTTCCTGAGTGGATATCCATATTCTTCCTGCTAAGAAAGGGCCTAAGTTCACTCATAGTAACAACAGTATTCACCATGTGGGATGGCTCTTCCTATGCACAGGACAAGAAGTCCCACAGAAGAGTCTCAATGGCCAAACAATCTCGAGTGTAAAGAACAAAGTTATAACTATCACATTAATTGCTTTAAAAATGTACTACAAAGCTTGAGTTTCCTGAAAGACCTACAAATATAACTACCCTATGACCCATTCCTGGGTATCTACCCAATGGACAGGAGAATGCTCAGTCAGGAAACTGCTTGTGCATCTATGTTTATTGTGGCATTATTCATGATTGCTAAGACATGGACCCAACCCAGATGTCCATCAACAGATTAATGGATTGAAAAAGCGTGGCACATATACTCCATGGAATACTATTTAGTCATAAAAACCGAAGAGACTGACATTTATAGAAAGTGGACAAATATTAAAGATTTATTGTTGAATGAAGCAAGTCAGGCTATGAAAGAAAGACCTTATATGTCTCCACTTAACATAAACTGACTATTTACACTCTATGGTAAAGACTGAAAGATTGGGGGACATAAGAGCATTGAAAATAGTTATGGACAGATGTCCATCAACAGATTAATGGATTGAAAAAGCGTGGCACATATACTCCATGGAATACTATTTAGTCATAAAAACCGAAGAGACTGACATTTATAGAAAGTGGACAAATATTAAAGATTTATTGTTGAATGAAGCAAGTCAGGCTATGAAAGAAAGACCTTATATGTCTCCACTTAACATAAACTGACTATTTACACTCTATGGTAAAGACTGAAAGATTGGGGGACATAAGAGCATTGAAAATAGTTATGGACACTGGAGACAGTGTGGAAGGAGGGTGGGAGATAAGAAGAGTGTAGGGATTGGTAATTAGGGAGAAAAAACAGAGAGGTAAAACATTTGTGAGACACAGAAATATTTTATTATCTGTTGATAATGTGAATAGTATTCTCAACTGGAGTGGTCTGAGATGTATTTCATGTTGGACAATTTCTCTATACAAGCTAAATGAGGTATAGTTACTGAGTATAAAATATAACAATTATAATTATAAAAGAAAAATAGAAATATTGGGACCAGCAGATGGTGTACTAGCTACGTTGTTGGACTTCCATGTAGTTGACTGCAGTTCAAGTCCTGGACCCAGTGGCTTAAACTTAAAATTGGTGAAATGATGGATACATGTTAATTAGCTTTGTTGAATAGCTCTACAATGTATATATACTATAGATCAAAACATATCATACTTCATAAATACATATAATTATTTTTATTAATTAAAGCTAAGCAAATAAATAAGAAAAACAAACATAAATAACTGAAGGTCATGAAATGGTATGCTTGAAGTCACATGGCAAGTTATTTCCAAGGTCAGTATGATATTTCCTTATGAACTATGTTTAGCTGCTATGCAGTAAGAGATGGGTCCAGTGTTTGCTATTGTCAAGGAGAACCGATAGTTGAACTTTGTCAGTGGATAACTGAGATCATATTAAAAGCATAATTACTCCTAAATTTCTGCTGACTATACTTAGTTCCTGAAGCTTATATTTTATATATTTCTGTTCCTGTGATGAGTGAAGCCATTTTCATGATTAGTGGTGTTATGTCCTACAAAGGTATCAAGGCAGCTGGTCCTTAAAAAGCCAAGCCATGTTTAAACCATGGAAAAAGTTCACTTATAAGGAAAAAACCACAAATATATCACCAAGGAATCCTTCAGAATAAATAATTATAATTATTGGTCTGGGACATTATCCCTCAGGAATTTAGAATTTAGCCTAATGCCCTAAAATGAAAAACTCCAGATGACTTAGGTATTGTATTGTGTTTGTGCTCACCTTCTTCTTCCTTTAATTTATAAAAGGGCTTGCTTAGATTATGGCAGTATCTCATGTATGGTTATAAAAATAAATTTATGGAATTGAATTTTTGTGCATGGATCATCTGCCTTTTCTTTAGGGGATTTTTCTTTCATTCATTTATGGAGAGAAGAGAATGAAGTAGATTGCTTTCATATATTGCTTATGACTTTATGGTATGTTTTGTCGGCTGTGCCTATATGCAGAATAGCTGTTGATGTGAAAAATAATTACAATAAAATAATATTAATTGAAAATATTAGTAATAAAACCAAGATTTTTAACTAGAGATCATATTGGAATGAGTCAGATTTGAGTACAAGTTATGACTCTATTAAATGCTTTGAAACTGTAAAGCTGTATGGTCTCTCTGATCCACAATATTTTTATATTTAAAATAAATTATAAATGTGTTTTGGAGAGGCTGTCAAGATCAGGTTTACTATCTCCAAAATACCACGTAAAATGCTTACCATGTCATAAAGTCTCAGAGAAGATAGCAATAAATGTAAATATTTTGTATAAAATATTTTTCCATAGAGATTTTGTTGGAAAGAAACATGACTTGTTTGTTTTTTTTTCTGCTGAACATTAAATATGATTAACTTTCATTATGATGTTTCTAGCTTCCAGAATTCTTGCTGATTTAAGATGCGGCTGTCTACTGTAACATGGCTTGTCATAGGCCCCTACTCTTATGGTCTCCTCTTTCTTCTCTGTGCTTTCTCAAAACTAGATCTCAGTAACTTACTTGGCATGATTTGTAATATAATTTCACACTAAGTGATAAATTGTCATCTACATCTGATAAATTGTCAACTATATCTAATTGTCATCTGTAATTTTTAAGTAACGTAAGTGCTGCTTTCATCTTATCAAGGGATGATTTATTTTCCTGTGTAATTTTTATAATTCAGTGATTGATTCCTAAGAAATACAATTTTCGAACTGCTAAATTTATTGGTAAATGAATAACCATTGAAGGAACATCATAATTTTTTGTAATGTTAAACTCTCATAAATCTTGGAAGAGTTTTAGGTGGGCTCTAAATATCTCTACAATCATGTATTAAGCATAATCAAGATTGCTATATCTTATAGCCCTTCCACTCTTAGAATTCAAGTAAATTTGAGCAAATCAAATAAACCTGGAGTCTATATATGCCACTAGCTATAATTTATAAAGTACTGTACCATGTGTCAGATACTACACTAAAACCCCTTGGTGCACTTGTCTAATAAAATCATCAAGATACAACAATATACTAAGTTCTAATATACTTCTTACTTAATGTAGGACAACATGAACTTAGAGAAGTTTAGATACTTGCCCACATAATCCAACAAATAAGTGTTATAGTCAGACTTCATATTTAGGTTTTCCTTTTAACATTTTTTAACCCCTATAATATACTGCTTTTCAAAGTTATTCTGGAAGATATCTGTATCACTGTGTTATGAAAGCATAATCTGCTTGCTATTCCTGCCTTTATTTAAAGATGAGTAGGGTAGCTTATAACGCCATGGTTCATTGCTCTCTGAGTCTTGCATCAAGCTGATCTATTCTTAGGTATAAAACAATGACAAAAAATTATCTTTTTGAAGTAGGAAAGATATAGGTAAGGCTTTGATGAATGAATAAGGCTTAGAATGATTATAAACAGATAAAAGAAAAGTTTATTCCCTTTCAGAAAGCAGGAGTATCTTAACTCTACCAAGTAGTAATTTTGATATTTTTATCTCTTCAGAATATTTGCTACAAAAACAGAAGAAAACTTGCCAATCTCAGACCAAAATTTCTCCTTTTTTTTGTTTTTACAGCTTTAGTTTCTCAAATTCTGACAAATAGAGCATGTGATAGCATCTTCATCTGAGTAAATGGTTCTGTGAGAGGAAGGAGGACCAAAAAATGAGTACAATAAAATTAAATTTTACTGTGACTGAATTTGTGTTCCTGGGACTCTCGTCTGAGCCAGAGACACAGCTCATTCTTTTTGTTATGTTCTTGTTCTTCTATTTACTAACGGTGGCTGGGAACATCATTATCATCACTATTATTCAGATAGAACCACGTCTCCAAACCCCCATGTACTTCTTTCTTACTAATTTATCCTTTCTAGACATTTGCTATACATCCACCAATGTCCCACAAATGCTGTCCAACATGGTGGGGAGAAAGAAGACGATCCTGTTCTCTAGCTGTGCTGCTCAGATGTATCTTTCCCTCTCCTTTGGAATGATTGAATGTGTTCTCCTTGGTGTCATGGCTTATGATAGATATGTCGCTATTTGCCACCCTCTTCATTATACTGTCATTATGGACAGAAACACCTGTGTCCAGCTGGCAGCAATTTCTTGGTCCAGTAGTTTCCTGAGCTCCATGGTTATCAATGTCCTCACCTTGAGATTGCCCTACTGTGGGCCCAATGTCCTGAATCACTTTTTCTGTGACGTGCCTTTTGTCCTAAAACTGGCCTGCACTGATACCTCACTCACTGAGTTGGTGGTTTTTATCTTCAGTATTATCATTGTCTTCATCCCTTTTCTTCTCATTGTTGTTTCTTATGCCCGGATCCTTCTGTCTGTTCTCAAAATACGGTCGGCCTCTGGGAGACACAAATCACTGTCCACATGTGCCTCCCACCTGACAGTAGTGGCGTTATTCTATGGAACTGCCATCTTCATGTACATGAGACCCCAGTCAAAGTCTTCCCGGGCTGGAGGCAAGATCATTGCAGTGTTCTACACTGTGGTCACACCCATGCTCAACCCCCTGATCTACAGCCTGAGGAACCAGGATGTGAAAGGAGCTTTAAGAAGAGCTATTGCAAAACAGAGAATGTGAGAGCTGTTAATGAGGCACTAAGCTTAACTGCTAACCTAAGATAAGAACCTTCTGGATATGAAGTGAACAAGTGGAAAATAGCTTGGATGGTCACCATCTTCCCTGTCATTCTTATAAAGCTCATAAATCCAGTAGCAAACTCAACAGGAAAATGTTTCTCTCCAGAATACAACAGAGTTTTAATGTGTTAAAACAACTCTCAGCATTAAGTTATTATTATGTCGTTAGTCACTTAAAAATCTTGTTTCTATGGCTATTTATTTACTTTTTAATTGACACATTATGTGTATAACATGCAATGTGATACTTTGATGTTTGCAATGTATAATGATCAAATTAGAGTAATTACCTTAGATAACATTTGTTTGTTGTGAGATCATTTTAAATCTTATTTTCTAGCTGTTTTGGAATATACAATGAATTCTGGTTGTATATGTTTTCTTTTGTGTGCAGTGATTGCAATGTTAGAACTTACTCCTCTCATCTAACTGTAAATTTTACCCACTGACTAACCTATTTCCATGACTTCCTCGCTCCTTCCTCCCAGCCTCTGGTAACTTCTATTCTACTCTCTACTTTCATGAGATCTTTTTTTTTTTTTTTTTTTTTTTTTTTTTGCTATAGGGCACATGCAGAGAGAGACAGAGAGACGAAAGTGAGAAATCACTCCCTTGGGGGGATGGCTATGTGCCAGTCCCTTCTCCTCCATTCTCCTCTCGGGATCTTGAGCACCCATGCACACATGCCTGGCATGAGTTTAAGCCACCAAGTCTGAGACTGGAACCACGGTCGACAACATGGAAGGCCAGTGATATAGCCATTATGCCAACTGCTGGTCCTGTGAGATCATCCTTTTTATATTTCACATGTGAGTGAGAACATGTGATATTTGTCCTTTGTGCCATGTTCCTGATTTATATCACTTGACAAAATGTTCTCTAGGCTCATCACTGTTGCCACTAAATTTATAAACTATCTGAAACTGTGTGGTATTACATTGGTAAGAAGAAATGTTATTCTCTTGTCTGAAGGAACTAAGTCACTTTGATACACAGGAGAAGCGTCAATTTCTAATTCAGGTGAAGAATTTCTGAGCAAGCGTTTTTAGATGTAAGATTTCACGTTGTTGTTAATATTGCACTTTCTATAGAAATAGGATCTTACATTTAGTTTTTGGTTTAGACTTGATGTTAATCTTTTTATGTACATCCCTGCTTTGCAGTGAGTCTATCAAAATATTGTTTTATTACATTCTACCTAAACTCTTTTCTTGTTCAAATTATATGATGCATCTGTTTCTTTCTATAAACATATTTATATTTATACGTATAGGAAGAAATATATGATTTTACGAAGAGACATAGTTTAATGGAACATTCCAAGGCTCCTTGGATGTGTGTTTTTCTCTACAATGGGTTAAAAAAATCTTATTTATCTTACTAGCGGCCTGTTCCTGGTGATCTTAGACTGGCTGTGCAAACAGAAGGAAAGCAAGTAGAAGTGGAATATTTGGTCAAGTGTTAACTAATTGATTCCTTCATTCATGTATAACCTATCAATGAATGACTATGCAATGTAATGTTAAACAGAATAGAAATGATTCCATGTATACTTATATATAAGTACGCATACACTGACAAATTGTGATAACTGCAATAAGAGCAAAAATTATCAATGATTAGGAACAGACAATAAAATAAACAATGTCCTCTTGACTAGGATGTATACAGAAAGAGGGATAACAGTAAAACAGAGCAGAAGCACGTTCTTACTAAGTGGTTGTGAACAAAATCTCTGTAGACATGAAAGAATGTCTATTCTGTGCTCCATTCCAGGGCATACAATAAACTTTTTTTTTTTTTTTTTTTTGAGAGAGATTTTCACTGTAGGGCGCGTGCGCTCGCCAGACAGACAGAAAGAGACATAGAGACAGAAAGCGAGATATCACCTCCCAGGGTGGATGGCCCATGCCGCAATCCCTTCTCCTCCATTCTCCTCTTGGGATCTTGGGCACGCACGCACACGCGTCCAGCGTGAGTTTTAAGCCACCGGGTCCGGGACACGAACTGCGGTCGACTACGTGGGAGTCCAGCGACATAGCCAGTGGTGCCCTTTTTTTTTTTTTTTTTTTTTTTTTTTTTTTTTTTTTACAATAAACTTTTGAGAAGCATACCAGTAAGAGATGTGAATGAGAAGGCAGGGAAGTGCCAGACTATTCAGGGTTGAATTGCCTGTGATAAATAGCAGAGATTTCTTCTCTGTAAAATGTAAGTATTCTGAATAAGAGTGTTATGGTACAATTTATATTTTTGAAATATTTTTCTGCATTATGTATGGAAGACACACACACTACATATATATATATATACATATATATATATATATATATGTGTGTGTGTGTGATATATATATATATGTAGTGTGTGTGTGTGTGTGTGTATGTATGTGTGTGTGTATATATATATATATACACACATATACATTAATATCATATATTTATGGAAAGGAGTCTTCTCTGCATTTTAATGCTTTTTAGCCAGTGATAATATTATTTTGTTTTAGATGTTTTTGCCTTAGGTCATGTGTCTCCCTGAAGAGAGAGAGAAAGTGAGAAATGACCCCTGAAATGAGAGTGGACATCCACAACTGCTTCTCCTCCATTTTCTTTCTGGGGTGGACATATATGCACACATACTCTGTGTGACTTTCAAGCCACTGGGTCCAAAACTCAAAATCCATTCAGCCATGTGGATGTCCAGCAACGTAATCTCTATGCCATCTTCTGCTGGCCTCAGCTAGTGTCTTTTTTTTTTTTTTTTTAAACAGGCTTTTGCTATAGGGCATGTGCACTTGCCAGAGAGAGAGAGACAGAGGCAGAAGGACAGAAATTGAGAAATCATCCTCTGGAGGGATGGGCATGCTTTAATCCCTTCTTTTCCATTCTCCTGCTGGGATTTTTGGGCACACACATGCATGCACCCTGTGTGAGTTTTAAGTCATCAGATCTGGGACTTTTTTTTCATTGAATATCTGTTGCTTACTTAATGTGCCGTAGGGTTTGAACTTGCATAGTGGACTAAGAAAGGTATCATATTGTTATGTGCATGGTAGTATTATAACAGAATTAGATGCACAATATTTCTCAAACACATTGGAGAGCTGCCATTTATTAAGGCTAGAATGACTTACATATACTTTTTCTGTTTCTCATATATTTTACCATTGGAAATAAAGTACTTTTGTGAGTGAGAGTCAGCAGTGTTAACACTTAATACAAGAAAACAGGAAAAACTCAAACTTCCTCATGCACTAGGGGAGAACAGGCCATAGCAACGTTGCTTTGTTTAGTTCTCATAGCATTCCTGTGGTATGGTATTACTAGCACCATTTTACACATGAGGAAATCATGGATGGTAAGTCCAATAAGGACTTAAAGAGAATGTGATGACTGATTTGTGATATGAAGTTCTGGTCTATTTTATAGGTGGGTTAGTAGTTTGGAGAATAGGGACTAAAAGGAGAAAACTTCATAAAATGTGTGGAAACATGGAATTAAACTATGATTTTATTTTTGGTGCAAATGCTTTGAAATTCATTCATAGCTATTTTTATAATAGGCATCTTCTGTGAATGTTTTGAAAACCTCTTGAATAAGCCAAAACACAAGGGGAAACATTACATGGTGCATTTATGTTAACATGACTTGACCTGAGAGGTAGGCTATGGAAAAAAATGGCTGGGGATAAAGCTGGAATTTCCAAAGTTGTTTGTGGATGCCATTCATGGTGACTATCTCAACAAGATCTCTGTTCCAGTCTCCTAAACCAGGTTAGATGGAGGTGCTTGTTTTCCTCATCATCACTTCATGTAAACTAGTAGAGTTAAACACACACCCATGGACATAGTGAATTTTACAACCCCTGATGTGCTACATTGTTAACATAGTACATGTGGCTGTTTCAAGCAATGCAGTAAACATGTTCTTCACTTTGTTCTTTCTAAAACAGTTCTTTATGTATAAATACAAACACACACACACACAAACATACAAACATATACATATATACATATATAAATATGGCACTCACGAGAAAGAAGTGAAGAAACCACTTCCCTAAAGGACGGAGATGCCTCTATTCCATCTCGTCTATTTACACATGAATAAAACAATAATTTATATATATAGGTGTATATATAAGTGATTTATTTATATTAATCAATAATATGTTAATTAACATGTATAACTATATAAAATATGATACGTAGTACATTATATATTATGATACAGTGATATATGATATATAATTGTATTATTAATATAATGTAATTATATATCATTTAATAATATGTATTACATATACGTATATATAAAATATCTTCAAGCCTACTATTATTTTTAGGGTAGAGATTGAAGGAACAGACTTTCTAAGTTCTTCCTTTGGAGAAGCCCAGCTGAGAGGCTAGATGTAAAGTTTTATGTAAGCCCAGTTAGGAAAAGTACATCATCTATGTCACTGGACCTGATTTACACAGCCGAAGTTCTATGGAGTTTACCAGCTGCATGTTGCTACTCTGGTTTCCCCAAGCTCATTGCTTTGCTGATGAGTATGTGATAGAATTAACAGAGCAAAGAAAAATGTTCCCTAGAAACTCCAAGGGATAAACACCATGTTCTCAAATTGCTGTCAGATCATTTAGCTATGTTCCACCAGTACACAAAAATATTTTCCCATTCTGAGGGCTGTTGATTCACACTAATTACTGTGTCTTTTGTCATGCTCAAATTTCTTAATTTGATATAATCCCTCTTGTCTCTTTCTGGGATTATTGACTATGCTTTGGGGGGTCTTATTTAAGAAGTCTTTTCCTACCCCAATATCTCCCAGTTTCCCCAATGTTTTCCAGCAGCAGTTTTATAATTTGAGGTCTTAGGTTTAGATTTTTGATCCACTTTGAGTTGATTTTTGTCAGAGGTGAGAGGTAGGCATTCAGATTCATCTTTCTGCAGGTGGATATTCAGTTTTTCCAGCATCATTTGATAAAGAGGTTTTCCTTTCCCCACAGGATCGACCGGCACCCTTTGTCAAAAATCAGTTGGTATGTGTCTCTGAGATTACTCAATCATTATACATCACCATAGAATTTAAAGTGAATTTTCCCAAGATGAATACACTTCACACCAGTTGAGATCCAGTTAAAGATATACACGTTATTATCAACAGACAATCATTTATTTCTGTCCTTAAATGTCTTGCCTTTCTATTTTTATCTTTGATTCCTTTTTTTCCCACACTCCCATCTCCCACCCACTTCCCACACTGTATCCTGTATCCATAACCACTTTACATGCTCTTCTATATCCTCTAATCTTTCAGTTTCTGCTATAGAGTGCAGACAGTGCATATATTAAGTGAAGGTATATAATTGCCCATTTTCTTTTCTTTTTTTTTCTTTTTTTTGATTTGTTTTTGTTTTTGTTTTTGTTTTTGTTTTCCTACAGAGCACATGTGCTTGCCAGAAAGACAGAGAGAGACAGAGAGACAGAAAACGAGAAATCACCTCCCCAGGGGGGATGGCCATGCCACAATCCCTTCTCCTCTATTCTCCTCTTGGGATCTTGGGCACAAATGCTCACACATCCGGCATGAGTTTAAGCCGCCGGGTCTGGGACTCGAACTGCGGTCAGTTACATGGGAATCCAGTGATATAGCCATTATGCTAACTGCTGGTCCCATATTTGTCCCTTTCTACAAATGCCAGGGCTTTGTTGGTTTCTATGACTGAGTAGTAGTCGATAACATAGATGTGCCACACATTTTCAATCTGTTAATCTGCTCATGGACTTTCAGGTCGATTCCATCCTTAGCATTTGTGAATACTGCTGCAATAGTGTAGATGTGCAAGCACTATCCTGGCTAAGCATTCTCCTATTCTTTCGGTAGACACCCAAGAGTGGAATTGCTGGATCAGATGGTAGATTAATCTGTAGATCATAGAGGATTCTCTGTACTGATCACCATAGAGGCTGTAATAATTTACATTCCAACCAACAGTGTAGGAGAGTTTCCTTTTCACCACAGACTTGCCAGCCTTTTATTTGGCTCTCTTGTCTGATTGCATTGGCTAGATCTCCCAGTACTACATTAAAAAGGAGTGGAGAAACTGGGCAGCTTTGACTTGTTCCAGCTTTCAGTGAAAAAGGTTTCAGTTTATTCCCATTCAATATGATGTTACCTATAGGTTTTTCATAGATGGCTTTTCTTGTGTTGAGAAATGTCCCTTCTATGCCATTTTTTGCTGAGTCTTATTCACGAAAGGATATTGTATTTTATCAAATGTATTTTTTTTCTGAAACAATTGATATAATCATATGGTTTTTATTTTTCTTTCTGTTAATATGGTGTATTACATTTATGGTTTAGCATATGTTGAGCCACCTTTGCATCCCTGATATAAAGCCTACCTTATCATGATATATCATCTTTTTTGTTTAATTTATTTTATACATTCAGTTACTATATATCACTTAGCTTGTAAAGTAAATTTACCCAACATGAATATACTGCACACCAGTACAGTTAAGGGTACTATACACATTATCATCAACAGATAAAAATCCATTTCTGTGCCCCATCAATGTCCTATCTTTCTATTGTTCTCCTTAATTTCTTTCATCAAATACTCGTCCTTTTCCCATCCTCTTCCCACACTATCTCCAGTATCCATAATTGTTTTTCATGCTTCCATATCCCCTAGACTTCAGTTTCCTCCATAGAGTGTGGGCAGTTGGAATATATTAACTGGAGACAGACATACAATGTATCTCTTTCATAGCCTATGCTTTCCTGTACTGTTGGTGGGAATTAAATTGGCCCAACTACTATGGAGATCAATATGGAGATTCTTCAAAGATCTAAAAATAGAACTACTATATGATCCAACAATTCCCTCCTGGGTGTCTACCTAAAGGATAAGAGAACACGCAGTCATAAAAGTGCAGGCACAACTATGTTTATTGCAACATTGCTCACAAATGCTAAAACATAGAACCAATCCAAATGTCCATGAACAAATAAATGGATTGAAAAAGTGTGGCACTGGGGCCAGCAGGTGGCATGGTACTTAAGGGTGCTGGACTCCCACATGGATGATTGGGGCGCAAGTTCCTATCCTAGATTCTCTCTCTCTCTCTCTCTCTCTCTCTCTCTCTCTCACTGTCTCTCTTTGTCCCTCTCTGTTAAAATGAAAATAAATTAATAAATAAAGTGAAATTTTAAAAAATCATTGCTCAAAAAAAGGAAATGTGTGGCACATACACTGTGGCATAGCACTCTGCTATAAAAAGCAGCAAGCTCCTCGCATAAATCAAAAAATAAAGCAAAATACTCTATTATATCTATTAAAAGAAAAATACTTCAGACAATTTAATTTGGTGGAGTTTAACAGCAAAAGTAAACACAATTTGAAGCAGGCAATTTCCCAGAACAGTTTCTAAGCAACCCTGGGTCCAGCTTTTTAAGTTCAAGAAAAGGAAAGTGACATGTACAGCAAAGGAAAAATGACCATACAAAAATAAAAGTGAGGAAATGAGGTAGAGAAATAATTGGATGGGTTATATCTTGAAGTCTGTCCGCATGGTCGCTGTTTATAAGGCAGATGCCAGTGATTAACCAAAGCCTAGCTGCTGTGGTTGGCTATAATCTAGTTTATAGAAGTAGAACAGCATTTGATTAGGTACTTTCAAAAATTAAAAAAAAAAAAAATTGCAAAACAGAAACCAGGACTGAATGTCAAAATTAGAAGCACAGTTGATTGAGGACTGAACAAGGGCAAGAG
The DNA here is from genome assembly GCF_000334495.1 of Tupaia belangeri chinensis. Classification (NCBI taxonomy): domain Eukaryota; kingdom Metazoa; phylum Chordata; class Mammalia; order Scandentia; family Tupaiidae; genus Tupaia; species Tupaia belangeri. The sequence goes on along the minus strand of NW_006160102.1, from coordinate 150,685 downwards.
TTAAGGAGCCTACAACTATCCAGTCTTTCCATAAGTCAGCAGCAGCCTGTCTTTTTCTGGCTATCTAGTTGCTCAGTCTCTTTTCAGATGTTTGAGAGGCACTGATTTTACCTGGCTAAGGGACTTCTGAGCTAAAGGCACCAAACTGCGGTGAGACCACTCACACAAAACAGGAGAATGCTAGCAGGAGCTTTTCGTACTATTCTCAATCAGAGCTGTGACTGCCAGACTTATTGCAAAAACGGAAGCAAGTACAAGAAGCATTGTGATTAAGGGGTTATTACAAATGGTTTGGGAGCATTTAAGACAGTCCATGTGTGCTTTTCTTGGGGAGATGCAGCTTCAGTCGTTGGCTGTGCATAGATTGGTCAGTTTCCAGAGTGACAAAACAAGGGCTGTTGTCCTCTCAGGCCTCTAGAGTTATGGCTTACTTTCTCTAGATGGTCAAACCTAGGTTGTAGGATGAAGGCTGGCCAACCCTGAAAGACCAGACAGATAACAATGAGTCAACATGGTCATGACTCACCTATTACAAAGATCCTATGCCAGAGACAGGATGTAGGAAGAGGCCTGTTATCAAATGGACCAAAATGGTCTGTCAATGACTGTGGGCATGATTCAACCCAGACCCTTATGGGAGAGATTTTGGAAAGAGGAAAGAGCAGTCGGATTTCTGTTTTCAGTTCTCTGTTGGATAAATATTTCATAGCACTAAGAAAGTTTATTCTTAGGAATCAAGACTCACGGAGCTAGCAAGGCCCATTCCTAGGAGTTAATAAATCATTTGTTGTTACAGGCAGTAGAGTCTTGGGGGAGGATATGTCTGATAGGTTTAATAGCCAATTATCTCTGGGCAAGGGAGTCAGGCCTTAAAGTTTGGAGTAGATGTATGCCATGGGCTATTTTTGAATTTTTTTCTCTCCCCATAATTGTCATAGTATTTATAGGTAATATACAATAAACATGCACAAACAAAATATTATATTCTAAACAGAGGGCATTAAACAGCCTAACCAACCAAAGTAACCTTTACATGTGTTATTATATTTTAATCAGACTCACAATATGTTTACTTTGTTTATTAATAGTTACTATTTAAATTGTGCTTCAGCACTGAGTAATTTGGTCTATGGCCACCTCAGCTATTACTTGTCATATATGAATCTTTTCATAAAATGTTCTTGATTTTCTACAATTTTATCTCAGACCTTTTTCAGCATAACAGAACTTTTATGACATGCTTTAAACCTTGATTATTTGTCTCTTTTTATTTTTTTTATTCTAAAAGAATCTGCTCATTTTACTTTAGGACAAAAATTTTACTATACAAAACTCTTTTTGGTACCAGCAGGTAGTGTAATGGCTATGTCGCTAGACTCCCATGTAGTCGACCGCAGTTTGAAGCTCGGACCTGGTGGCTTAAACTCACGCAGGGCGCATGTACGTGCGTGCCCAAGATCCTGAGCAAAGAATGGAGGAGAAGGGATTGCGGCATGGGCCATCCCCCCTGGGAGGTGATTTCTCTCTTTCTGTCTCTTTCTGGCAAGTACACACGCTCTACAGCAAAAACCACAAAGAAAAAAAAAGAAAAAACCCAAAAAAAAAAAAAAAAAAAAACCTCTATTTATATTGAAATATTTTAAACCTTTTTTTAAATCACAAATACATCTTTAAACCTATATTTTTCACATCTTTTTAAAATTTACTTTTCTTTTTTACTTTGTTATTCTTTTTCTAAATAAACTTGTAAGGAATATATTTTATTTGTCATTTTAATAATTACCTTAGGCTTGCCAAAGCCTTTTTTTTTTTTTCTTTTCTTATCTAGCCTGGGAAATTTGATGCCTCTGGCAAGGCCATCTAGCTTGGTAACTTTGTCTGCAAGAATTTATATTATTTTATGGGTATATATTTTGCAAATAAAACCTTGTTTAACAAATTTTCCAATATAGAACAAAACTATTTATTGATAACAATTTAAGATTTTAGTCATTTAAAAAATACTTAAAAAAATTTTTCAAACAAACCAATTAACCATGAAAAAAAAGCCCTGAGTAGTTTAGGGAAGAAAAAGGATTAACTCAGTGTCTGATGGCACTAAACAAAGTTGCTAGATTGTTATCAGAGCTACAAGGTCAGTAAGAGTTGTAAAATTATCATGGGGACTAGTCTACGAGCTTAACACAAGTTATATGAGTGTTTTTAAGTTTTAAGCATACCAGTTATGTTCCCATGAGAGATTTTTTAAATTTATAACATGTATACACACATGAAAAACACTGATCTAGGGACCAGAAGTTGATCAAATGGTTATGTCACTGGACTCCCATGTAGTTGACCACAGTTCGAGTCCCGGATCCGGTGCTTAAGCTCATACCGGGTGTGTGTGCGTGCGTGTCCAAGATCCCGAGAGGAGAATGGAGGGAAATGGATTGCAGCATGGCCATCCCCCCTGGGGGAGTGATTTCTCACTGTCTGTCTCTCTTTCTGGCACGCACACACGCACTATAGCATACACGCACTAAAAACTAAATAACAGCAACAACAACAAAAGTACACTGATCTCGTTGGTCCTTGAGATGTTTTTCTGATAGGAGAAATGAGTATGGGAAAGTATGGGCTTGGTCACACTTCAGCACTGTCAGGTGCTGTGTATATCTGCATCTAAAAGGCAGGCACAGATTAGAACCTTCCAACAGTAATAAGACAGCCTATCCCAGAAGAAATGCAAACACTAGTCAAACTTTTGTAATGAGACCCATGGATTTGGTTAAAACAGAGTAAGCTGCACCAGTATTAACCAGAAAACTAACAAGGGAGCTCGTTCTTTTTAGACTGACCATGGGATCCTGTCGTCTTTTACCACAGCATCAGCTCTGTTTTTCTAAGTTAAGGGGGTTCCTGAGCTCTTTCTTTAAATCCCCTGGCCTTTTTGTTTGTTCTTCTTGTTGTTTTGTGTGTTTGTTTTTGTTTTTTGGTTGGTTGGGGTTTTTTTTTGTTTTTTTGTTTGTTTGTGTTTGTAGCTTTAGCCTGCTCTATCTCTCTCACTATGATTACAACAACTCTGGGAATTTTGTCATTTTTTTTTATCTTCCAGGGAGTTTCACCCATTGAGCAATTTTTAACACTTGGGACTTGCTTATTTCTTTATATCTCTCTAGCTTTGGGAGCTTTTTTCTAAATATCTGATGTCGGTTGAGTCACAAAAGCCATGTTTATCGCCCTCTGTTTTTTTGTAGAAACCTAGTCAATTGGATCACAAAGATGCTCCAGAAAAGTCACAGGGGATTCTCAGAGTCCTGGATTGTTTCAGTTATCATTGACAAATTTGTGGGCTTATGAGCTGCTGCGTTAATTTTTGTTGGTGTAGTGTGGAGAAAAGAAAGAAGTTAGTGTCACTCTCTATCCTGAGGTGTTTGATCCCAGTGAGGGTTGGTAGAAAAGAAATTGTCTCTATTTTATATCATTTTGTTTGGTTGGTTGGTGGGTTGTTTCTTTTTCTTTTTTCTTCTTTTCTTTTTCTTTTTTCTTTTTTATTTTTTGGCTGATCTTTCTTACTACAGTAGTGTAGATTTTTAAGCCTCTCTTCTTATTCTATTCCTCTCTTTGGACACGAAGAGAGAAACCAGGAGCTCCTGGTAGATCACTTATTGAGAAAGGGACATAAACTAAAAAAGGAAAATACCCAAGATGTCCTTTTGCTGGGAAGGCCTCCCTTAGGACCAGGATCTGCTTTGGTTGTGTGGTGGTAAAAAGGGGGCCAAGGGAGCAGCTTCAGTTCATTCTGATCTTCATCTTTCCTCCCCAGATGTTGTCTAATTTGGTTATAAGAGGGTACAAGGTCTGACTCTTCTGGGGCTGACTGAAAACCCATAGACCTTTTACTTCTTGTTTGGCATGAAGCTGTAGGGCCCACTATTAGGATGTGGTTTTCTGTCTTTAAGGAACAATTTTGTAACCAAGGTGGAGCATTTTTACAAGAGCCAACTCAGGGTCAAATGATCCAGCAGCTGACCATCCTACTCGGAAGCTGGCCCATTCTAATTTACAAAGGTTCTTTAGCTTACTCTTTGATAACTTTGTTCAGTAGTCTTCTCCTTCCTCAAAGGACTTTCTGAAATGCTTAAGCATATATTTCAATGGGGTATTAATGGAACTATTTTGACTATTTATGGTTTAAGAAAAAAAAATCAAAAAACTCTGGTGTTGAGGAAGGCAGATATGGCTTCTGAGCATGTGCCTGCTCCCTGTCGGTATTTTAGTTCAGGTACTTGCTCAGCCTTGCCTGAGCTGCTACAGCTTACAGTTGCATGCAGAGCCAAGTTATAGAAGCAGAGCTGAGTGGTGCAAGTCTGCATGCTCAGCTGTGTACTCCCAAGAGTCCAGTTGTGCTTCACCATCCTCACCTATGCACTCCAAGTGAGTTATGTTGGGCTTCTTGCAATTTAAAAACATCACAGTGCAATGAAAACCCAACACTTCTCCAGTAAATCAAAACTAAGAGAAATCACAGGAACCAACTCCAGTCGCTATGGGCCACTGATACCAGTCCTAGGGCCAACCAAAGGACTAGTAAAATGGGAGACACAATGACAGGGAGTTCAGAGTATGCAGCCCTAGTGACCATGGGTGTGACTTCAAAGATACCATGGGGACTTGTAGAATCTCCTGTCATAGTCTCGAAGAAAGGGCCGTGAGTGCACCTGAGTGGATGCACTAAGAGGGATAATTCTCTGTGTGTGTGTGTGTGTGTGTGTGTGTGTGCGTGTGCGTGTGTGTGTGTGTGTGTGTGGTGGGGAGGTGTGGTGGGGCGCATGGTGTGCAGTGAAACTGTCACTGCAAAGATTTTGAATTGTCTGAGGCTATTAACTCAGGTGGCATGGTCTAGAGCCTGCAGCCAGACTGATGAGACTGCTAAGACTGAGGTCAAAGGAGTTCAGGGGCCAGAATGAATTATATGGACTTCTGACCTTAATGTTTCTCTATGGGAGTTGTCTTACAATTGACTTTCTTGCACGCTTCTGGCAAAGGTTAAAATAGCACTCCCTAGCTTTGGATCCCTAAAGCAATCACACTGTTCCCCAGTGAGAGGACAGAGGTATTTATCTTGAGAGAAATGTAGGTGGACTAACAGCAGGAGGGTAGGTCCCCTTTCAAAATATTCTCTCTCAATGATGCTACTTCTGAGTGACAAAAAGATGGAGAGGTGACAAAACAAATGAATGATAAAAGGGAGTCAGTGTTTCAGACCTAACCAAGTTAAGGGTAGATTTTCTAAACAACCAGACCAAGAGTACTGACAAAAGAGGCAGTTTTCTGACCTGTGAGAGAAATAAGTGAGGTAAGCCTTAGTGTCCTCCCTCACGGAAGTTTTCTGGACTTGCTTCAGGAAAAAGTGCCTAGTGTGTGAGGGCAAGAGGGACTTCCTGACATACAAGAGAATCAAGTATCTCCATGTTTTCCTTCCTGCAATGATGCTGCATGACAAATAAAGGGTGGGGTCTCTCCTCAGAAGAGGTGGCCAAACAGGTGTGTGCCTGACAGAATCCCTTGTGGAAACTTTGGTGTCCCTTACTATTGGCTGTCAAGTATAAACACCTGGTAGGACTGGACACACTAGGAAGGATGGAATCCCCTCATGCCCAGGGCAGCCCTAAACTGTATGAGGCTACCATGGAACCTCAGATGAGGACCCACTCAGACTCTGTAGACAAAGCCATGAGTTATGAATACAGTCACACAGTCACACAGTCACCATTCACACCAGAAGTTAACAAGACATTTCCTCCCACCAGTAAATTTTCCTTACAGGGACATTAGTGACAAAATGGACTCATAAATATACAATGATTAGGAGAGACTCAAACACCCAATCTAGTGAAAAGCAAGATTCCTAAGGGCTTAGAAAGACTTGAACCCTCAATTTAGCAACTTAGACTACTAAATTTACCTAAGGAGGGACTTAAAGTCTTGATATAGCAACACAGATTGCCAGGCGCTGTCTAAGGAAGGACTCAAACCCCCAATCTAGACACATATCTGCCCAGCTCTCAATTCCAGCAATGTCTTGGTGGAATCTGAGTAGAAGCTCCTTCAACTGCACCCAGTTGGACCTGAAATACTCATCAGCGGTACCTCGTGTGCCAGTCTCATACTCCCCAGTTGACTAGTCTTAATCAGAAAGAGTAAGGAGAAACCGAGGAGAAAAAAAGAGGAAAGACTCCAGATTGTTTCTTACCAAGACTTTGTGGTTGGGAGGAACAGTTGGTGTCCCTCGTCTGGCTATCAAAGATCCAGAAAGGAGGCCCCAGGGCCCTGGAACATCTCAGCTTGTGCCTCCCCCAGAGTACCCTGAGTGTTGGGCAGCTGGGTGGGTGAGGCTGCCCTCCCTGGAGGCCTCATTCAGATACCAGTAGGTTCAATCTTGCTGAGGCCTCCAAGAGTTGTATTTAAATCAGTGCGAGAATAAGAGGACATCAGTTTTAGCCAAATTAAAGGTGCCTTTATTAAGCTAGCAGCTGATGGAAGATTCAAGCTACTCTAAAACCCCACAGTACAAAAGCAAGACGAAGTTTTATAAAGCCAAAACCCACAAAGGGAAAAAGCTACATGTTTAAGAAAATACAGACCTTGAGTTAAGTGGAAACACTTTAAAAAAGCCAAAAAAGTGAGTTATCAGGAAGGATAGTTATAATTAGCTGGACAGTTATAATTGGATGAATAGTTATAATTGACTGCATCAGCTGGTGATAAATATTTGGTTAGGAGGACAGGACTGGATGGTGGCATTTATCTACAGTTTTTGTTTTTTTTTAAAAGTTTTTTGCTGTAGGGCTGTGTGCTTGCCAGATAGACAGAGAGAGACAGGGAGACAGAAAGCAAGAAATCACCCCCCAGGAGGATGGCCACGCCCCAATCCCTTGTCTTCCATTCTCCTCTCAGGATCTTGAGCATGCACGCACATGCACCTGGCATGAGTTTTAAGCCACCGGGTCCGGGACTCGAATCATGGTCAACTACATGGGAGTCCAGTAACATAGCCATTATGCTAACTGCTGGACCCACATATACAACAGAGAAATAATCCCCTGGGAAGATGGTCACACTGCAATCCCTTCTCCTCCATTCTCCTCTCAGGATCTTGAGCATGCACGCACATGCACCTGGCGTGAGTTTAAGCCACCGAGTCTGGAACTCAGACCGCAGTCAACTACATGGGAGTCCAGCGACATAGCCATTATACCAACTGCTGGTTCCTATCTAGTGTTGATAAGTATTCAGTGAGAAATTTTTAGGAGACACATATGGGTCAGGGTACAAGGAAAGAGAAATGGCAGCAGTCGTATTTAAAATTGAGGTACTCATGCTTCAATAACATATTCTTTGATCAACATCTCCCCAGCTTTACTCCCTAAACACACAAGTCTTCAGTAACTACATTCTATTCTCTATTCTTTGAGGACCACTGTTTTAGATTCCACATATAGTGTTATTAAAGAGTATAATATTTCCCTGAATTATTTTACTTAACATGATGTCCTCCAGGTACATCAATGTTGTCACAGAATTTTCTTGTTTTATTGCTGAATAATGTCCCATTGTGTACATATATCACATCAGTTTAATCCTCTAATTCATTGATGGTTATGTAAATTGATATGGAAACACGTTAACCTATGGCTGTTGTAAATAACATGGGAGTGCAATAAGCATGGGAGTATAAATAGTCATTCAACACATTCATTTTATTCACATTGAATAGATACCCTAGAGTGGGATTGCTGGATCCTATAGTAGTTCTTGATTGTTGTGGTGATTATATGATCATTTACATTTGTATAAATTATCAAAATTGTACATTTAAAATACTGCATATAAATTATATTTTTAACTAAAAAAGAAATGAATTATGACAAATAATGCAAATATAGCTATGCACGTGTTCAGAAAACCAAGCTAGATTCCCACACGCAGTTTAATTACTTCTTTCCCGAGCAAGTGGAAGAAGAATCTGTTGCCCTCACGGGAAGGCGGTCCCTTTGAGATTTCCTTATCTAGAACTCCCTTTTACCCACATCCACCGCCTTTAAAATACCAACTTGTTCTCCTGTTTGACATTTTAGAGATAAGAGACCACGTTCAGATTTCCATTGGTCATTTATTTATTCACCTGAATATGAATGGTTGTTAGTACATATGTTAGCTTTCTCCAGAACAAGATTTTTGGAATTTGCAATCAGTAATAGAGAAAAATGCCCAATATAAAAATTGTGTTGAATGTGGTTAAAATAATATGCCTTTACTTATTTGTTTTATAGACTTTGTTTTATCCACTTTGCAGAATCAAAGCATAGTTCTGCATAATTATCTGACATATGAAGGAGTCTTAATATGTTATTTCATGAATTTAAAAATATTTATGTTGGCTTAGGATAAGTGATTTTTTTTTTATATCACTTTGTTTATCTGTGTCTAGGAGAGAACTTCCCTAATAGAATTACTCATTATCCCATGGCAAAGATTTAGATTGCTCATTCAAAATTCAGGATTCTCAGTACCTTTTCTCAAGAAGCAAGGTAAGCTCATATATTTCAGATACATTCTCTTTGAGAAGTGTAATAATGTAAAAATATTAGGGAAGCTGCAACTGCTGAGCTTTATTTGCACTCAAGATATGATGCCATAAACGTTTTTCTAAAGTGGTGGGATTGGAGTCCTGAAAATATCCTACATTGTTTCTATTAGGATGTTTCATGATTCTCATAAAACATGAAGTTAATTCCTAAAAAGGATGGGCAAAAATATATTATAGACAATGCTTTCATTGAGTAATTGGTCATTTTATCTTATTTACTACCTGTTCACTCCATTATTTGCTTCTCTGTCACTGTAAGAAAATCAAACCAGTTTGTGCAGATATTTCTTTAGAGCCCAGAAAGTTCCTCATGAAATTATTTAGGATCTTACACTATTTTAATATTCTTTACAAGATAATATCTTCTCTATCTTTACTTCTAAGACACTCAGCAATGTGGTTGTTCAGAATACAGGTTGTGAAATCAGTCATACCTATATTTGAAACTTGAATCTTCCTTATAGTAGACACGTGATTTTAGGAAGTACTATTACTTATAATTTCCTCACTTTCCTATTCTGTAAAGCATTGGTAATAGTACTGATTTATAAAGTTGTAAAGAGCAAGTGAACTATATTAGCATCTGAACCTATAATTCTCTAGTAAGTGTATGTAAAATATGGCTTATATGATTTCTAGATTTCATATCATGTATATAAGAAATTGACAGACGAAAGTACTGTTAGGGACTAGTAATATCAAGTGAAGTAACAAAATTGCTAGAAAAGGCGTAGCAAAGATAGTTTCAGAAAATTATGCTGCCCAAGTCTCCAAATTCAAATGACAAATGAAAAACCAGTCTCACAGACCCTGTAGCCACAAGCACACATGTGAACACTAGAATAAAATCTCCTAGTCAAATATTTTTAATCTTCTATCTCCATGAATCACCTAACGATGAGAGTAAATAGAGTAGGAATGAGTTTTCAAAACAGACAATCCATACTCTGAAGTCTGGGACCATATGGGAAGCATAGATTTAATTTCCAGTCCAACACAGAGACCAGACATAGTGTAGGTTCTTAACGCAATAGCTCAGGAAGGTTGAAGTTGGAGGGCTGTGATTTCAAGGCTGACCTAAGCAATATAGTGAGGCCATGTTAAAAAATAACAAGGCATGGTGCATGTATGTTGTCTAGGTTAGGAGGCTAAGGTTAGAGGAAGAGAACAATGAGACTCTGTCCTTAAAATAGACATAAATAAAAGGAGAAAATGAAACTTCTTAAAGATAGAAAGGCAGGAAAATTAAGCTGAAGGTCCTTGGTTCCTCACTTAGAATGGCTGATCCTCAAAGAGAAACAATGAAAAACACTATGTTCTTCTACAGTGATAGGAAAAACAGGTACAACAAAGGACTTCTGGGCTTCATACTCACTCACACCTTGAGGGTGACTCCACCCACAGCTTTGCAAGCCAAGATAGAGATCATCATCTCATCCTACTTAGAATGTTATAGCAAGCACTCATAAAGCCTGTGCTGAGCACTGCTCTGTGCTAACTGGGTTTATATATTATTTCATTTAATTCTTAATAACAACTCCTTTGTAAAAAGTTATTTTTTAATTTATTTATTCTTCCATGACATAGAGAGAGAGACAGAAAGAGGCAGAGAGAGAAGCACTCCCAACAGGGCTTTATATTATGATCCATCCTCAGGATCAGATAGCCAAGATTATAGGCACACACATTCCCTGAATGTACATGAAGACCTCAGGACCTGAGCCTAGGACAGTCCCATGTGCCTTCAGCAACATGAGTGTGTGCCAACAAGGTCGGACTATAATACCTTTTTATTATATTTTATTGCCATCTGCATCTCAGGATGTTCGAAATGAGACTCAAAGAAGTTATGATAGGAATAATGTCTCCCAATACTAAGCAGTGAAACTGTTATTTGAATGCACTCACACCTCTTCTTAGAGTACAAATTCACTACTTTACCTTCTCTTCAGAATTTTCTTTTCTGGCTTATATGATTTCTAGATTTCATATCATGTATATAAGAAATTGACAGACGAAAGTACTGTTAGGGACTAGTAATATCAAGTGAAGTAACAAAATTGCTAGAAAAGGCGTAGCAAAGATAGTTTCAGAAAATTATGCTGCCCAAGTCTCCAAATTCAAATGACAAATGAAAAACCAGTCTCACAGACCCTGTAGCCACAAGCACACATGTGAACACTAGAATAAAATCTCCTAGTCAAATATTTTTAATCTTCTATCTCCATGAATCACCTAACGATGAGAGTAAATAGAGTAGGAATGAGTTTTCAAAACAGACAATCCATACTCTGAAGTCTGGGACCATATGGGAAGCATAGATTTAATTTCCAGTCCAACACAGAGACCAGACATAGTGTAGGTTCTTAACGCAATAGCTCAGGAAGGTTGAAGTTGGAGGGCTGTGATTTCAAGGCTGACCTAAGCAATATAGTGAGGCCATGTTAAAAAATAACAAGGCATGGTGCATGTATGTTGTCTAGGTTAGGAGGCTAAGGTTAGAGGAAGAGAACAATGAGACTCTGTCCTTAAAATAGACATAAATAAAAGGAGAAAATGAAACTTCTTAAAGATAGAAAGGCAGGAAAATTAAGCTGAAGGTCCTTGGTTCCTCACTTAGAATGGCTGATCCTCAAAGAGAAACAATGAAAAACACTATGTTCTTCTACAGTGATAGGAAAAACAGGTACAACAAAGGACTTCTGGGCTTCATACTCACTCACACCTTGAGGGTGACTCCACCCACAGCTTTGCAAGCCAAGATAGAGATCATCATCTCATCCTACTTAGAATGTTATAGCAAGCACTCATAAAGCCTGTGCTGAGCACTGCTCTGTGCTAACTGGGTTTATATATTATTTCATTTAATTCTTAATAACAACTCCTTTGTAAAAAGTTATTTTTTAATTTATTTATTCTTCCATGACATAGAGAGAGAGACAGAAAGAGGCAGAGAGAGAAGCACTCCCAACAGGGCTTTATATTATGATCCATCCTCAGGATCAGATAGCCAAGATTATAGGCACACACATTCCCTGAATGTACATGAAGACCTCAGGACCTGAGCCTAGGACAGTCCCATGTGCCTTCAGCAACATGAGTGTGTGCCAACAAGGTCGGACTATAATACCTTTTTATTATATTTTATTGCCATCTGCATCTCAGGATGTTCGAAATGAGACTCAAAGAAGTTATGATAGGAATAATGTCTCCCAATACTAAGCAGTGAAACTGTTATTTGAATGCACTCACACCTCTTCTTAGAGTACAAATTCACTACTTTACCTTCTCTTCAGAATTTTCTTTTCTGGGACCAACAGATGTAGTAATGGTTGCATTGCTGGACTTACACATAGTCGACTATGGTTCAAGTCCCGGACACGGCAGCCTCAAACTCATGCCGAGCACATGTGCGTGTTTGCCCAAATTCTGAAAAGGAGACTTGAGAAGGGATTGCAATGTGGCCATCCCTCTTAGGGGTGATTTCTTGCTTTCTTTTTTCTTTTTTCTTTTTCTTTTTCTTTTTTCAGAGAGTTTTTTCCTATAGGGCGCATGCGCTCGCCAGACAGACAGAGAGAGACAGAGAGACAGAAAGCAGGAAATCATCCCCCACGGGGGATGGCCACACCACAATCCCTTCTCCTCCATTCTCCTCTCAGGATCTTGGGCACACATACACACGCACCCTGCATGAGTTTAAGCCACCAGGTCCAGGACTCGAACCGCGGTCGACTACGTGGGAGTCCAGTGACATAGCCATTACGCTAACTACTGGTCCTGATTTCTTGCTTTCTGTCTCTCTGTCTCTCTGGCAAGTGCACAAGTCCTATAGAAAAAATCTCTTTTAAAAAAATGTCTGTGGGACCAGCAGTTAGCATAATGGCTATGTTGCTGGAATCCATGTAGTCGACCACAGTTCGCGTCCCCGACTCGGTGGCTTAAAAGTCACACTGGGCACGTTTGCATGTGTGCCCAAGATCCCAGGAGGAGAACAGAGGAGAAGCGTTTGCGGCATGACCATCCCTCCTGGGGGGTGATTTCTCACTTTCTGTCTCTCTGTCTCTCTCTGTCTGTCTGGTGAGCGCATGCACCCTGTAGCAAAATCCTCTCCAAAGGAAAAAAAATGTCTTTGCTGGTTATATATACTGCTACTGCTGCTGTGTTATTATCTCACTGCATATAGTTTATATAAATGACTCAGTTACTCCACTGTCAACCCCAAACATTAAACTTAGTCTAATGGATAAGTTAATAAATGAAAACCAAGTTAAATTTAATTCAATTAAAGATCAGATAAGAGTATGAGTCTTTTGAATCACTGCTGCTGGGTTCTCTGTCACTTGATATTTATATAAATCCGCCAAAAATGATCAATACTTTTATAGGTCATTAAGGTAATTAAACAGATTAAGCATGCATGGTAGTGCTTAGAATGAGCACTATAGAAGTTAGCTGTTAATCAATTCAGGAGATCTTATACAGAAGTTGTATTTATTGCAAGTATGTGACCTTAAACAAACTTAATTCTTCGTCTCTGCACATCAATTTGTCCATTTTTGCAAGAAAGAAGATGGGTATGTGATCTGTGAAAATTTTTCAACTTCCAAAGTCTGTAACCCTATAAGTAATATAACCAGTGTCATAGTTGATGTCTCCTAAAAAATTCATCTGTTGGAATTTGATTGTATTAAAAAGGTATTAACTAGGAACTTAATCCCTTCATTGTGAACCATGATTAGATCTTTGGATATAATAAGGTGATTAGGGCAGGACCTCTATTATTGGTTTCTGGTGTGTTTAAAGGAGAACGAGACCAGAGGAGGTGGAAATTTGTGGACAGCAACTCTTCTCAAGACCCTGTCTTCTACCATCCTGTGATTCCTTTAGCCCTTCCATGTATCCAGAATAATGAGTCAAATGAACTACTCTCTTCAGTTCGACCAACCTTACATATTTCTGTAAGCCACAGAATATAAGATTAAGATGTCCATTAAATATTTTTTGTTCACATTAATGTTCTAGATTAGAGAATAAAAAGGTATAAATTATGCCTATAGAAAATGAAGAAACAAAATATATGCTTGTGTGTGCATGCACAATATATCTATATTAATTTTACATTTAACAAGTGCTCCTTCTTTTTCTCATCTTTTCAGATAATCTTGTAGTTCACATGGAGAATATTACAAAGATGACTCATTTTATCCTGGTGGGTCTAACCAACACTGCAGATCTTCAGATCCCACTCTTTGTCTTGATCACCCTCATTTACCTCATCACTCTGACTGGAAACCTGGGGATGATGGTGTTAATCATCTTGGACTCTCGTCTCCACACTCCCATGTATTTTTTCCTCAGTAACCTGTCTTTTGTGGACTTGTGTTACTCTACAACCATCACTCCCAAGGTCATTGCTGGGTTCCTTGTACAAGACAAGGTCATCTCCTACAATGCCTGTGCTGCTCAGATATTCTTTTTTGTAGCCTTGGCCACTGTGGAGAATTTACTCTTAGCCTCTATGGCTTATGACCGCTACGCAGCAGTATGTAAGCCTCTCCATTACACCACCACCATGACGACAAGTATGTGTGCTCGCCTGGTCATAGGCCCCTACATCTACGGTTTCCTGACTGCCTCCATTTACATTAGAAACACATTCAACCTCTCTTTCTGTAAGTCCAATGTGGTCCATCAATTTTTCTGTGACTTTCCAGCAGTCATGGCTCTCTCTTGCTCTGATAAACATATTAGTGAGTTGGTTCTTCTTTTTATGTCAAGCTTTAGTGTATCTTTTGGTCTTGTGGTTATCATGATTTCCTATCTATTTATATTTATCACCATCTCGAAGATGCATTCTGCTCGAGGACACCAAAAAGCTTTATCCACATGTGCATCCCATCTCACTGCAGTCTCCATTTTTTATGGGACAATTATTTTCATGTATTTGCAGCCCAGTTCCAACCATTCCATGGACACAGATAAAATTGCATCTGTGTTCTATACTATGGTCATCCCCATGCTGAATCCTGTGGTGTACAGCCTGAGAAACAAAGAAGTCAAGAATGCATTCAAGAAGGTTGTTGAGAAGACAAAGTTGTCTGGAGGATTGAGCTTTTAACCTTGTAGGGTTCATTATAACCTAGCGTCATTTCCTTCAGAACTTCTCCCTGAAATTAATCACATTTCTAACCTCACAATGCATTTTGGTTTCTGTGGGAACTGACTGCCTTTAAAATTTGCTGTGAAGGAAAAAGAAAACAAGTCTAGAAATTTATTATCTTCATGATGATAGCTCAGAAGAAGCATAAGAATTTTTGATTCTTATTGTAAAAACATTTTCAAATGACACTTGATTTATTCACCTACCCCACTATATATTTCTACCAAGGTCAATGCAAACATATGTGTAAACAAAATATTTGTGTTCAGAAATGTACATAAGTGAAAAATTTGTCAGAGGAAATTGAAGTATGAGTAGTTTATAATAAAAACAATTTAAAATAATTTAGTCATTAAAACAAACTTTTCTAATGTTTATTTCTTTACTTTTATTACTAGTCTAAAACACAAAGTGCAGAAAAAAATTATGGACTTTTAAATAAATGTGTGTTCCATGGGGTCTCATTTGATAGAGACATAAATAATTACTGCATCCTACATAAGTTAAAATTCTGTCTGATCCTATTTTTTTTTCTTTTTTTTGAGAGGTTTTTGCTATAGGGCGAGTGCGCTCGCCAGACAGACAGAGAGAGACATAGAGACAGAAAGCAAGAAATCACCCCTCAGGGGGAATGGTCATGCCGCAATCCCTTCTCCTCCATTCTCCTCTCGGGATCTTGGGCATGCATGCACACGCGCCCGGCATGAGTTTTAAGCCACCGGGTCCGGGACGCGAACCATGATCAACCTCGCGGGAGTCCAGTGACATAGCCAATACGCTAACTGGTTCCCTGATTCTATTGTTTTGTAGAACCAACATACAAACAGAAAAATGGTCCAAAAAGTAAACTCATTAGAGCTTATGCAAAATGACAGTAATGTATTCATCTATGACCATGAACATCTCACACTGTTTAAAAATGTATTAAATGGGACCAGCAGGTGGTATAGTAGTTGGGGTGCTGATCTTCCATTGCTGATTGTATTTCTAGTCCCAGCCCTGGTGGCTTGAAACCTGCCAGGTATGTGTGCACAAGAGAAGAATGGAGAAAGAATGATTATGGCTTGGCCATTCCTTCTTGGATGTGAGTGGAAGGAGTTTCAATTTCTGTCTCTCTGTTTCTCCAGTGAGTACACACACTCTATAGCAAAAGTCTTCTCTCAAAAAATAATATTCTGATTATATTGATAATGCTCTACACTTGTCTCTCTACAAGTGCTATAAAATGCTACACCACACTCATTCACCTACATATCACTTATGTTGTGCCAACCCTTGTCACTCTCCTAGTTTTTTTATCTCACTACACTCACACCAGTCTTCCAGATACTTGTCACTACTCTAAGCATGTTCCTGTCTCAGGGCATTTGTACTTACTGTTCCCTCTTCCTTCAGTGTTTCCTACTTCATGCAGGTCTCCCTTAAATGTTATCCCGACACTACTCTTCTCTGAACATCTTAAAATATAGTCAGTCTACCGTCTCCTTATGTACTGTCCTCACATTATGTGCTAGTCTTCATAGTCCTTATCCAGATTCCCTCACTGTATATTAGTTCATCTATTTCTCATTTTCCTCCAGTTGGATGATGAAGTCTATGAGAGCAGGGTATTATTGCTGTTTCCAAAGTGATCCTCAGTAGCTCCATGTTGAATAGTTGTTGATTCTCATTTATTTGTTAAATGAGTGAATAAGCCTTAAGTCCAACTATGTAATACATTAAATCTTTGAATTACCGTTTATCACCCATAATATAAACCTTAGATATATACCTCTAGAGCTTTCAACAGGAACAAAATACTTCCTGTTTCGTTGTTATATTTTATCTACATTCCTACTCCGCTTGTCTTACCCACTTTGCGACACATCATCAAATAGATATTTTCAAACACTTTAGTAATTTTTATGTAGATATGTTATCACATTAAGTGCTACAAAACAGACCAAATAAGACAGAAAATTATAAAATTAGAAAGTAAATTATATTCGTTGAAGATAATTTATAGTTTTATAATCTGTACTAGGGAGAAATGTCCACCTATTGAAATATCCATCTTGTAAGCCAAATAATGTGATTGAATGTCTGAAAGAAAATGAAATTTAAAAAGGCATTAAATGTAAAATCATACAAAAACTGCTGGTTTATTTTGAAAAACTACTTCCTATTTTCTAAATCCATTTAACTGCAATTATTTTCTACATCTACAGAGTATAAAACATAACAGTACCTATCAATAACATAATGTATTATCTTTTTTTAACATAATGCACAATCTTTGTGTTATTATTTTGATTCATATAAAGCCTACCCTCAACCATGTGAATGCATTCAACATCACTAACAGTTCATTTTAAATTATTGAATAGTAAATTTCATGCTATTATTTTGTCATAGTAAAAATTAACACAAAGATCAAAACAATCTAAATTTGATTTTTATTCTCGCCCTTCTTTTTGGTGAGGAGCAGGTTCTGGAGATCAGAAGTATGCAATCGGTTTCACTTGTCTGAAATCGAAGAATGGGAAGGATTTTGCTCTCTCCCTAGACTTTTAGGGGAGAATGGGCCTTCATCTTTCGCCTTTACTGACAGCCAGCATTTCTTAGCCTGGCTGTGTAAAGTCCAGGTTCTTCTCCATGGTCACATTGCTTTCTCCTCTTTGTGTCTCTCTGAATCTTCCTTTGCCTCTTTTTAAAACTAGAAATGAAATCGTGAAACTTAAAATTCACTCATTTAAAATAAATAATGCAGTGACATTTTGTACATTCAGAACGATGTGCAACGATCACATGTATGTAGTCTCATTACCTCCAGGGAAGACCTATACATCAAAAAGTAGCTTTCCATGTCTACTGGGCCACAGTTCCAGGTAATCCCTAATCTGCTTGAGTTTCAATTTGCCTAATATCAAACAAAACAAAAAGAGAATTGTAAAGTACGTGACATTTATTACTTGACCTAATTTCCTTTTACTGTTTTGTATTTGCTATAGAGCATATGCTGTCACCAGAGAAAGATGGAATAAGAGAGCGAAAAATGGCCTGGTACAATTTTTAAGCCACCGGAACCAGGACTCAAGCCATGTAGCCAGCCTTGTGAGATCAAGAGCCTTACCCTCCACACATCTTGGCCCTCATCTGGTTTCTTTTATTAGGATACTGTTTCCAACCTTCACCAATAGCATGGTACACATCAGTACTTCATTTCTTTTATGGCTGAATATTCTATTGTATGGACATAATTACATTTTGTTTATTAATTTAACAAAAGATGAGTATTAGGTGAATTTTACCTTTACACAATTGTGAGTAATCTTGCTAGGAACATGATGTACAAATATTTGTTTGAGTCTCTGCTTTCACATATTTGGGTATATGATTAGGAATGCTGTCTGGGTCATATGGTAATTCAAATTAATGAAGAACTGACTAACTGTTTTTCACATTTTATATTTTAAATTGTTTTTCACTGTTTTTATATTTTATATTCCAACAAGTGATACATGAGAGTTAACAATTTTATTTCTTACCAACAAATATTAGTGTCTTTTTAAAATTGGAGCCATTTTAGTAAATGTAAAGTACTGTTTTATTGATTTGTTTATTTGAACTTCCCTAATGATGAGACTGTTGAGCATCTTTTCATGTGCTTATTGGACTTTTGTAAGGCCTCTTTGGAAAAAGGTCTATTCAAGTGCTTTGCTCCTTTTGGAATTTGGTTGTATATAATATATATATATATATATATTGTATCTTGCCAAGGTTTTTATATATTCTGGATATTAACTCTTATCAGATAGATAATTTGCATTTTTCTCTTTCTGTTACTTATCTTTTTTTCAGTGTTTTATTTTTTAATAATAAAACATATGAAGTAAATGTGACAGACCAGCTTATAAGTACACAAGCATTTTATGATACTAGTCCCATGTATTTTATACTTCAAGTTGTCTATAATTTTTAAAGAGACATTCAGTGTTTCAGAAAAAAGGAAAAAATATTGTAGCTTTAAAAGTTGGAAGAAGCCTTTTCCATCTTCCATTTATCTGTATCTAAGGTGCCATATGATATTACATGCCAGAAATTTTAGTTTCAGATAGTTTATAAATATTTGTTATATATATTATATTTTTAAGCAGCTCAAAGATAATTCTGTCTTCAGAATAATTAAAAACATAGAAGTAGCTCCTCTGTAACACAATTCTACTTTCCTGACTGTCATTGAATAATTCTTCATTTAAAACTCTTTTCTTTTATTTCCCCACATTTCGTTGATTCACAAAATACTTCGAGTAAAATTATAGACAAAGCTAGAATGTACTTACAAATAGATCAATAATTTTCCATTTCTAGTTTCATATATATGTGTGTGTGTGTGTGCGTGTGTATTTTTACCCCTATTTCTGACCCTCTGCCATTTCCCACCCTTCTCCCACACTATCTCAGATGTCTACAGTTGTTTTCCATTCCTTCCCCCCCCAACACACATTTTATTTATTCACAATTTTTAAAAATAATCTAAATACTTTCAATAGCAAGTTCAGCTGGTATGTACTTATCTGTGAATACATGTGTGACTTTAGATGTGAAACTCAGAGTAGAATGAATATATTATATGGTAGCACCTAGCTAATGCTATATAGCTTACTATGGTCATTAAATAGGTATTTTTTAAATATATTTTTTACTTTCAAGAAAAGCAGTTTTAACTTTAATAAATTAAACAAATGCTAAGGAACTTTGCTTAAAATGTAAAACCAGGTGGGATCAGCAGTTAGCATAATGGCTATGTTGCTGGACTCCCATGTAGTCAACTGCAGTTCGAGTCCTGTACCCAGTGGCTTAAATTCATGCCAGGTGTGTGTGCGTGCGTCCCCAGGATCCCGAGAGGAGAATGGAGGAGAAGGGATTGCGGCAAGGCCATCACCCAGGGAGTGAATTCTCGCTTTCTGTCTCTCTGTCTCTGTCTTTCTGGCGGGTGCATGCACCCTATAGCAAAAACCTCTAAAAAAAAAAAATTAAAACCAGGAGACTGGTTAGTATTCTGTTCAAATAGTAGGTACATGAACTTACCAGCAGCTCAAAACAGGATAAAAATCCTTAAAACTGGAAAACAAAGCCTAGAGGAAATTCAGCAATGTTTTCTTCAAAAGTCATAGATGCTATTTCACCAGTTCAGTCTCATGTACTGTATCTTCTGTTGTGGTTCAATCTTCCCAGTTAAGTTCTGGGATATAATATTCAACTCCAGACTTGTCCCTATGATTAAGTTGGCCATTTTCTTAGTTTTTGAACTCTTATTTCTGTGTGTCTGTATTTAATTTTCCTGGTATAGCACTCTCTTGAGAACTTCTTGGAGATTTAGTCTGGTGTAAATTCTTTCAGGTTTTGTTTATCTGATAATGTTCTTGTCTTTTCTTCCCAAATGAAGGAGAATCTTGCCAGGTACAGTATTCTTCATTGAAATTGCTTTTCCCTTAATGCTTTGAATATATTTTCCCATTTTTTTCTCACTCACATTGTTTCTGATGAGCGGTCTGCTGTTAGCCTGGGGGGGATATACTTTGTAGGTTACTTGCCATTTCTTTCTTGCCAACCCCTGGGGGATGGCCACGCCACAATCCCTTCTCCATTCTCCTCTCGGGATCTTGGGCACGCATGCACACGCGCCCAGCGTGAGTTTAAGCCACCAGGTCCAGGACTCGAACCGCAGTCGACTACGTGGGAGTCCAGCAACATAGCCATTAATCTTAGTATCTTGTATTTATCTTGCATTTTCTTGTAACATTCACAGATAAACAAGCTTTAGATTTTTTTTTTCAAGCTTATTCATATATTTGTTGCATGTGTGAAAGAAATAGCTCCTTCAATGGAGTCGGGATGCTATAATCCAACCCACCTTCAGCCAGACCTGGATCATGAGCCTGTGTACTCAGTGTACTCAGAGAGGCTGGATATGAATCCAGAATCCTCCTATGAAAGATTCATTTGCAAATTGTCCTGTTTAACCATTGTCCTAAGATCTAGAATAGTTGTTCATTTTGATGATGTTCAAGTCATATATATTTCTTTTTTTCTTTTGATGTTAATTCTTAGAAATTATTGCCAATTACATATTCATGAATTTTTTACCACTACTAGTTATAATAATTTTGATGATTTAAATTATTATATTTAGATCACTAATATATTTTGAGCAGATTTTTAATATATAGTACTTGGTTATGGGACCAGCACATGATGTGATAATTATGTAACTGAACTCCCACATAGTCTACCGCTGTTTTGAGTCCTATACCCAGTGGCTTAAACTCACAACAGGCTTGTGTGCATGTGTGCTTAAGATTCTGAGAGGAGAATAGAGGAGAAGGGATTGTGGACTGACTATTCACTCTAGGGGGTGATTTCTCACTTTCTGTCTCCCTTTTTCATTCTGGCAAGTGCACACACTTTATATCTATCTATCTATCTATGTATCTATCATCTATCTATATCTATCTACCTGTCTATATCTAATCAAAATAATAGCATAAAGATTGTACATTATGTTAAAAAAGATAATACATTATGTTATTGATAGGTACTGTTATGATTTATACTCTGTAGATGTAGAAAATAATTGTAGTTAAATGGATTTAGAAAATAGGAAGTAGTTTTCCAAGATAAATCAGCAATTTTTGTATGATTTTACGTTTAATGCCTCTTTAAATTTCATTTTCTTTTAGACATTCAATCACATTATTTGGCTTACAAAATAGACATTTCAACAGGTGGACATTTCTCCCTAGTACAGATTATAAAACTATAAATTATCTTCAATGAATATAATTTACTTTCTAATTTTATAATTTTCTGTCTTATTTGGTCTGTTTTGTAGCACTTAATGTGATAACATATCTACATAAAAATTACTAAAGTGTTTGAAAATATCTATTTGATGATGTGTCGCAAAGTGGGTAAGACAAGCGGAGTAGGAATGTAGATAAAATATAACAACGAAACAGGAAGTATTTTGTTCCTGTTGAAAGCTCTAGAGGTATATATCTAAGGTTTATATTATGGGTGATAAACGGTAATTCAAAGATTTAATGTATTACATAGTTGGACTTAAGGCTTATTCACTCATTTAACAAATAAATGAGAATCAACAACTATTCAACATGGAGCTACTGAGGATCACTTTGGAAACAGCAATAATACCCTGCTCTCATAGACTTCATCATCCAACTGGAGGAAAATGAGAAATAGATGAGCTAATATACAGTGAGGGAATCTGGATAAGGACTATGAAGACTAGCACAGAATGTGAGGACAGTACATAAGGAGACGGTAGACTGACTATATTTTAAGATGTTCAGAGAAGAGTAGTGTCGGGATAACATTTAAGGGAGACCTGAATGAAGTAGGGAACACTGAAGGAAGAGGGAACAGTAAGTACAAATGCCCTGAGACAGGAACATGCTTAGAATAGTGACAAGTATCTGGAAGACTGGTGTGAGTGTAGTGAGATAAAAAAACTAGGAGAGTGACAAGGGTTGGCACAACATAAGTGATATGTAGGTGAATGAGTGTGGTGTAGCATTTTATAGCACTTGTAGAGAGACAAGTGTAGAGCATTATCAATATAATCAGAATATTATTTTTTGAGAGAAGACTTTTGCTATGGAGTGTGTGCACTCACTGGAGACATAGAGAGACAGAAATTGAAACTCCTTCCACTCACATCCAAGAAGGAATGGCCAAGCCATAATCATTTTCTCCATTCTTCTCATGTGCACACATACCTGGCAGGTTTCAAGCCACCAGGTCTGGGACTAGAAGTACAATCAGCAATGGAAGATCAGCACCCCAACTACTATACCACCTGCTGGTCACACTCGCTACATTTTTAAACAGTTTGAGATGTTTGTAGTCAAATATGAATACATTACTTTTTCTTTTTTTTTTGGAGAGGTTTTCCCTATAGGGCGCTCGCCAGACAGACAGAGAGAGACATAGAGACAGAAAGCAAGAAATCATCCCCCAGGGGGGATGGTCACGCCACAATCCCTTCTCCTCCATTCTCCTCTCGGGATCTTGGGCACGCATGCACACGCACCCGGCGTGAGTTTTAAGCCACCGGGTCCGGGACGCGAACCGCGGTCGACTACATGGGAGTCCAGTGACACAGCCATTACGCTAACTGCTAGTTCCCACATTACTGTAATTTTTCATATGCTCTAATGAGTTTACTTTTGGAATATTTTTCTGTGTCTATGTTGGTTCTACAAAACAATAGGATCAGACACAATTTTAGTTTATGTAGGATGCAGCAATAATTTATGTCCCTATCAAATGAGACCACCAAGGAACATACTTTCATTTAAAAGTCTGTAATTTTTTTTCTGCACTTTGTGTTTTAGACTAGTAATATAAGTAAAGTAATACACATTAGAAAAGTTTGTTTTAATGACCAAATTATTTTAAATTATTTTTATTAAAAACTACACATACTTCAATTTCTTCTAACAAATTTTTCACTTACATATACCTTTGAACAAAAATATTCTGTTCCCCTTTTACACATACGTTCGCATTGACCTTGGTAAAAAAAATATAATGGGGTAGGTGAATAAATCAAGTGTCACTTGAAAATATTTAGACACTATGAACCAAAAATTTCTTATGCTTCCTCAGAGCAATCATCATGAAGATAATAAATTTCTAGACTTGTTTTCTTTTTCCTTGACAGCAAATTTTAAAGGTAGTCAGTTCCCACAGAAATAAAAATGCATTGTGAGGTTAGAAATGTGATAAATTTCAGGGAGAAGTTCTGAAGGAAATGAAGCTAGGTTATAATGAACCCTATGATGTTAAAAGCTCAATCCTCCAGAGAACTTTGTCTTCTCAACAACCTTCTTGAATGCATTCTTGACTTCTTTGTTTCTCAGGCTGTACACCACAGGATTCAGCATGGGGATGACCATAGTATAGAACACAGATGCAATTTTATCTGTGTCCATGGAATGGTTGGAACTGGGCTGCAAATACATGAAAATAATTGTCCCATAAAAAATGGAGACTGCAGTGAGATGGGATGCACATGTGGATAAAGCTTTTTGATGTCCCTGAGAAGAATGCATCTTCGAGATGGTGATAAATATAAATAGATAGGAAATCATGATAACCAGAAGAGCAAAGGACACATTAAAGCTTGACATAAAAAGAAGAATCAACTCACTAATATGTTTATCAGAGCAAGAGAGAGCCATGACTGCTGGAAAATCACAGAAAAAGTGATGGACCACATTGGACTTACAGAAAGAGAGGTTGAATGTGTTTCGAATGTAAATGGAGGCAGTCAGGAAACCGTAGATGTAGGGGCCTATGACCAGGTGAGCACACATACTTGTCGTCATGGTGGTGGTGTAATGGAGAGGCTTACACACTGCTGCGTAGCGGTCATAAGCCATAGAGGCTAAGAGGAAATTCTCCATAGTGGCCAAGGCTATGAAAAAGAATATCTGAGTAGCACAGGCATTGTAGGAGATGACCTTGTCTTGTATAAGGAACCCAGCAATGACCTTGGGAGTGATGGTTGTAGAGTAACACAAGTCCACAAAAGACAGGTTACTGAGGAAAAAATACATGGGAGTGTGGAGACGAGAGTCCAAGATGATTAGTATTCTCCATGTGACCTACAGGATTATCTGAAAAGATGAGAGAAGAAAGGAGCTCTTGGTAAATGTAAAATAAACATAAATAGATTTTGCATGCACACACATACACCTATCTCATTGTGTCCTCATTTTTCCATAGCCATTATTTATTCTTTTTGATTCTAGACCATTAATCAGAATGAAAGAAATGTTTAATGGACATCTTAATCTTTCATTCTGTGGCTTACAGAAATTTATAAGGCTGGTTGAATTGAAGAGAGTAGTTTATTTGACTCATTATTCTGGACACATGGAAGGGCTAAATGAATCAGGATAGTAGAAGGCAGGATCTTGAGAAGAGTAGCTGTCCATAGGGTTAAAGTGTATGGATGTTGTAACATTGACACAGATTACATGTCTATCTTCTTTCTTGCATAAATGGACAACCTGATGTGCAGAATCGAAGAAATAAGTTATGATTTGTTTAAGGTCACATACTTGCAATAAATTCAGGTTCCAAATCAGATCAGCTGAATTAACAGGTAACTTTTTAAAAAGAATTGTTTTATTTAATTTTATTTATTCATTCTTTTTGTTTTTTAATTTGACCAGAGAGAAAGAGAGAGAGAGTGAGTGGGAAAGTGAGAAAGCAAGCCACTAGGTCTGCTACTCAAACCAAGGTTGGCCAAGTGGGAGTGCCAGTGCCTTAACCACCATGCCACCTACTGGTCCCCACTTATAGTGCTCATTCTAAACGCTCCCATGCATGTTTAGTCTGTTAATTAACCTCAGCGACCTATTAAAATATTGATAATTTGTGGCAAATTTATATAAACATCAAGGAACAGAATCAAATTTTGAACTCAGAAGTGATTCACAAGACTCATATTATTATCTGAACTATAATTGAATTAAATTTAACTCAGTTTTCATTTATTAACTTATCCTTTAGACCAAGTTTAATGCTTTGGGTAGTCAGAGGATTAACTGAGTCATGTATATAAACTATATGCAATGAGATAACAACATAGAAGCAGTAGCTGCATATATAACCAGCAAAGAAATTATTTTTTTAGAGAGATTTTTGCTATAGGCTATGTGCTCTTGCCAGAGAGACAAAAGACAGAAAGTGAGAAACCATCCCTATGGGGGATTGCCAAGCTGCAGTCCCTTCTCCAGTCTCCTTTTGGGATTTTGGGCATGCACCCAGCATGAGTTTGAGGCTGCCAGGTCTGGGACTTGAACAGGAGTTGACCATGTGGGGGCTCAGCGATATAACCATTACTCCATCTGCTGGTCCCAGCCTAGAAAATTCTGAAGAGAGGGTAAAGAAGTAGATCTGGGCTCTGAGAAGAGGTGTAAACGCATTCAAATAAGACTCACCACTTAGTACTGAGAGACACTACTCCTAACATAACTTCTTTGAGTCTCATTTCTACCATCTTGAGATGCAGAGAGTAATAAAATATGATAAAAGCTATTATAGTCCAACCTTGGTGGCACACATTCATGATGGTGAAGGCACATGGGAAGGTCCTAGGCTCAGGTCCTGAGGTCTTCCTGTATATTCAGGGCATGTGTGTGTGTGCCCATAATTTTGGCTGACTGAATCTGGGGATGAATCATAATGTAAAGACCCTTTTGGGAGTTTTTGTCTCTCTCTGCCTCTTTCTGTCTGTCTGTCTGTCTGTCTCTCTCTCTCTGCCATGGAAGATATAAATAAACTAATAAATAATGTTTTACAAAGGAGATTTTATTAAGAGTTAAAATAAATAATATACAAAACCAGTTACCACAAAGCAGAGTTCAGCACAGGCTTTATGAGTGCTTGCTATGGAATTCTAATTAGGATGGGGTGATGGTCTCCATCTTCGCTTGGAAGAGCTCTAGGGTAAAGTGACCCTCAAGTTGTGGGTGAGTATGTAGCCTAAAAGCACTTTGTTATATCTGCTTTTTCTCACACAGTAGAACACTCACTGTTTTTCATGGTTTCTCTTTATGGATTGGACATTTTAAGTGAGGATCCAAGGACTTTTAGCTTAATTTTTCAGCCTTTCTATTTTTAAGAAGTATCATTCTCTGTTTTGATTTCTTTATTAACAGCTTCCTTAGCTTTTGAGGTTGTGATTCATACCACTATTCCTGATCTCTCTGTTGGACTGGTAATTGAATATATGCTTCCCATATAATCCCAGACATCAGAGTATTGATTTTCTTTTTTGAAACTCATTCCTACTCTATCTACTCCCATTGTTAGAGGATATGTGGGGATAGAAGATTGAAAATATATGAATAGGAGATTTTCTTCTAGTGTTCAGATGTGTGCTTGTGGCTACTGGCTTTGTGAGATTGGTTTTTCATTTATAATTTGAATTTGGAGACTTTGGCAGCATAATTTTCTATAGATATCTTTGCTAGCCCTTTTCTAGCAATTTTGTAACTTCACTTGATATTACTAGTCCCTAACAATATATTTATTTGCCAATTAACAACATACATGATATAAAATCTAGAAATTTTATAACATAAGCTATATTTTACATACACTTACTAGAGAATTATAGATTCAGATGCTAGTATAGTTCACTTACTCTTTACAACTTTATAAATCAGTACTATTACCAATACTGTACAGAATAGGAAAGTGATGATTTTCCAAGTTATAATACTCCCTAAAATCACATGTCTACTGTAAGGTAGATTCAAGGTTCAAATGTAGGTATGACTGACTTCACAACGTGTACTCTGAACTACCACATTGCTGAGTGTTCTAGAGGTAAAGATAGTGGAGAAATTATCTTGTTAATAATAATAAAACATTGTAAGAATCTAAATAATTTCATCAAGAACTTTCTGGAATCTAAAGAAATGTCTGCACAAACTGGTTCAATTTCTGTACAGTGATGGAGAAGTAAGTAAAGTAGTGAACAGGTAGTAAATAAGATAAAATTACGAGTTACTCAATGAAACATTGTCTATAATATATTTTTGTCCATCCTTTTGAGTAATTAACTTTGTGCTTTATGAGAATTATGAAACATCCTACTGGAAACAACATAGGATATTTTTAGGACTCCAATCCAACCACTTTAGAAAGACGTTCATGACATCATATCTTGAGCACAAATAAAGCTCAGCAGTTGCAACTTCCCTAATATTTTTACATTATTACACTTCTCAAAGAAAATGTATCTGAAAAATATGAGCTTACCTTGCTTCTTGAGAAAAGGTACTGAGATCCTGAATTTTGAATGAGCAATCTAAAACTCTGACACAGGATAACAAATCATTCTATCAGAGAAGATGTCTCTTAGACACAGATAAAAAAGTGACATAAAAAATGTCACTTATCCTATGCTGATGTAAATATTTTGCCTTGGGGCGGGTGCCACCACGCCCCATATGTTGCTATAAATATTTTTAAATTCATGAAATAAACATATTATTAAGACTCCTACATATGTCAGAGAATTATGCAGAACTGTACTTTGAAAAGTAAGACGGGGTCTATAAAACAGCTCAGTTAAGGCCTATTACTTTAAGCACTTTCAATCCAATGTTTATGTTGGGCAATTTTCTCTGTCAGTGATTGCAAATTCAGAAACTGTGTTTTGGGACAAAGCCAACATATGTACTAACAACCATTCCTATTCAGGTGAATAAATACATGACCAAAGGAACTCTGAACGTGGTCTATTCCCACTAAAATGTCAAACAGGAGAACAAGTTGGTATTTTAAAGGCAGTGGATGTGGGTAAGGAGGGAGTTCTAGATATGGAAATCTCAAAGGAACAACCTTCCCATGAGGGCAGTGGATTCTTATTCCCCTTGTTCAGGGAATAAGCAATTAAACTGTGTTTGGGAACCTAACTTAGTTTTCTGAACAAGTACATAGCTGTTATTTCCATTATTTGTCATATTCTTTTCCATTTTAGTTAAAAAAGTATAATTTATTTACGAAGTATTAAATGTATAATTTTGAGAATGTGAACAAATGTAAATGATCATGTGATCACCACAACAATCAAGAACTACTCTAGGGGGAGCCAGCAGTTACCGTCATGGCTATGTCGCTGGACTCCCACGTAGTCGACCGCGGTTCACATCCCGGACCTGGTGGCTTAAAACTCACACCGGGCGCGTGTGTGTGCGTGCCCAAGATCCAGAGAGGAGAATGGAGGAGAAGGGATTGTGGTGTGGCCATCCTCCCTGGGGGGTGATTTCTTGCTTTCTGTCTCTATGTCTCTCTCTGTCTCTCTGGCAAGCACATGTGCCCTATAGTGAAAACCTCTCAAAAACAAACCAACAAACAAACAAAAAACTACTACTCTAGGACTCAGCAATCTCAATACAGGGTATCTATTCAAAGTGAATAAAATGAGTGTGCTGAAGAACCATCTATACTCTCAGAGTGAGGAAGAGAAAGAGAGTGAAAGAGAGGGATAAAAACTCTAGAGAGAGAGATAGAGAGAGAGAGAGAGAAATAGACATGACTAACTGGCTCTTTCCATACTGTGATCCTCTCCCAGCCTTCCAGGCAGCCAGCAACACCCTTACGTGTGTTCGTTATATTCATGTTGACATGAAAACTGAACCCAGGGCCTTCTCATATAGCTCCAGTTTGCACGAGGGAACTTTGTCACTGTGGCTAGGCATAAAAAATATTTCTTGAGCCCCAAGTGCTGTTCTCACCATTAGGATACAGCCACAAGAATGAGCGGGCTCATCCCTATTTTATGAAGCATTTATCCCAAAGGGTAAGATATATAATAAAAAATAAGCAAATAAGTATAGACAGATTTTCAGAGAATTTTTGGTACTGTTAAGAAAACAAAACTAGATTTAGGGATTAAAAACAACTAAGAAATGATCTCACTGAATATAGACAGAGTATTAAAACCTCTCATTTTCTATTTTAGAAAGGAAAAGT
This sequence comes from Tupaia belangeri chinensis, assembly GCF_000334495.1. Classification (NCBI taxonomy): domain Eukaryota; kingdom Metazoa; phylum Chordata; class Mammalia; order Scandentia; family Tupaiidae; genus Tupaia; species Tupaia belangeri. The sequence goes on along the minus strand of NW_006160102.1, from coordinate 121,325 downwards.
TGTTCAGAGCCCAGAAGTGGAACTGTCCCTGTGGTTTAGAGGTGATGACGTTGTTTCCTTTCCAAAACCACAGCGAAAGTTCTTCCCTCATCTTCTCTACCAGAGACTTTGACACATTATCATAAATCCCAGGGAAGGATCCAGATGGAGAATCAAAGAGCAATTTGAGTAGAGACCAGAAAATTAATCTATCTGTTTATGCTGATTAAAATTAGTTGAAAAGGTGACTCATTGTGGGTCTCTAGACTAAGCAATATTTTCCAGTCTATAATTATCAAAGGACACAAAATAATTTTTGTACACAACGTTCACGGTAGTTTATTCTCTTCTAATTTTTAAAATTTTATGTTTTTAATTGAATAATTGTAATTATTTATGCACTGTTGTATGATGTTCCAATATATGATACATTGTGTGATAGTCAAATTACAATATTTAGCATATTCATCACTTTAAACACTATTTTTTTCTGGGAGGAGTTTTTTGCTATAGGGTGCCTGAGATCGCCAGAAAGACAGAGACAGAGAGAAAGAAAGCGAGAAATCACCCCCCAAGGAGGAAGGCCACAGCACAATCCCTACTCCTCCATTCTCCTCTCGGGTCTTGGGCACGCACCCACATGTGCTGGGTGTGTGTTTAAGCCACCGGATCTGGGACTCGAACTGTCTTCGACTACATGAGAGTCCAGCGATATAGCCATTATACCAGCTGCTGGTCCCTAAACACCATATTTTTTTTACAATGTAAAAGTCAAGGCCTTCTATTTTGAAATATACACTACAGTACTGTTAACAGTAGTTACCCTGCTGTGCCATAGTACAGGAGAACTATTCCTTCTCCTATCTGTAACTTTGTACTCATTGAAAAATCCCTTCCTAATTCCTTCTCTCCCTGTCTTTCTCATCCTCTGGTAACCACTCTTTTGCTCTCTAGTTTTATGAAATCAGTATTTTAAAATTTCACAGATGAGAGCGATCATGTGGTATCTCTCTCTCTCTCTGGCTCATTTTCCTTAACATAATTTTTTCTAGGCTGTCCTTGCAGAAGAATTAAAGAAGACCTCTACCTCTCAGCATATATCAAAAGCAAATCAAAATGGATCAAAAAAATTTTTTGGTCATGTTCAGTCTTGCCTATCACATCAGTGTTGTTGGAAACCTGGGAATGGTCATTTTGATTCCCACATCAGGAGGTGTTTGCTTCCTCTTCTCTCTGTGGCAAGCACAAATGCCTTTAGGCAATATTTATTTTAATATCAAATTTTAAATTAAAAAAAGTATTAGAAATTGGCCCACTGGCAATGTAAAGGAAGTAGGAGAATGGCTGTGTGATTCCGGAAGCCTTATAAGAAGGCTCCAGATTACCATCTGCTGAGAACCTGGCATGCCGGCAAGTGAGTAGTGATCTCTCATTATGCTAAGTGGAATAATGTCCAGGAACTCACTTAAATGTGGAGTCTCAAAATATTAACTCATAGAAGTAGAGGAGAATGTTGGTTACTAGCAGCTTACGGTGTGAGAGGTGGAGAAAGGAGAGCTGTGGATCAAAGAAAATGAAAAAGTTTCAGTTAAACAAGAAGAATAAGTTCTGATGATTTAATATATAGCATGGTGACCATAGTTAATAATAATCTATTGTGTGTTTCAAAATTACTACAAGAGTCAGTTTGAAATAGTCTCACTCCAAAAAAGGGTATGTGTGAAATGATGGCTATACTAATTGATCTAATTTGATCCTTTCATAATTACAAATACTCTTTAAAAAATTTATGGGAACATTGATTTAAGTATAAATATTTCCATGCAAAATATTTAGAAACTCACTCAGAGTTTTCTCATAATATGCGTTTTTCCATAAACTTTTTAGAGACTCTTCATATTTTTTATAGAAGCATCACATTATATTCCATAAATATATGCAATTCTGATTAAATATTAAAAATGTAAGCATTATAGGCTGCATTAATTTTGCTAAGGCGATAATGTGATTTATGCTTATAAACATACTTTCGTGTTTGTATCAGTGTAAGCATTAAATAAAGAAAATGCAAGAAACTATAAATTAGGTAGAACCAGAAAGTGTAAGAGCTCTCTATATAGAGCAGCAGGGGCAGATATACACTGCAGTCATATATCTCATCCTGGAAAATGACCCAGGGAATATAATCAGTTCTAGTTGTAGCACCCATTTAAAACGAAGGACTGTATTTAATATCGTCCTGAAAATTAGTTCCTCAAAGACCTTTTGAGGAGTAATAATTTCTTTCTAGTTTGGTCATGACCAGTGTCTGAGCTCCCATAATGCATGCAAACAAGTACACAGTAAGAACTAAACAGTCATCACAGTCTAGACCTCTGCTTCTTTTTTTAATGCTGATCTCCATTAATAGTTCGTGTTTCCTTGCAGAGGACTTTTATACATCTATAGGACTACACAAGTACAAATCTTTGATATGCATTTCTAGAAATATGGGAAAATATAAACATTGTTCTGTGTTTCTACTTTTTTTCTTTAATTTAAAATACATGAAAGCATTGATTTCCTGGCTTATTTTACTTAAAATAATTTCCTCATAATTACATGTTGTTGAAAATGGTGGGTTTTCATCCTTTTTATGACTAATAACCTATTCTGTGTATGTTTCACATTTTCTTTGCCATCTATCCATTGATAGACACTTAGGATCCCATATTATGACTACAGTTTAATATCTTATCCAACGGTATCTATAGGAAGCAATTTCAAAGGCTTCAATTGCCTGAAATTTTAAATTCTCTAAGTTTCATTCCAAATAAGAGGTAAAGCATTTAATTGGCTATATGAGACCTTTTGTGATTCCATACAAATTTTAGGATTGTTTTTCTACTTATATGAATAGTGAAATTGGAATTTTATAAGGATTGAGTTGACTCTATAGATAGAGTACTACAGATATTTTAAAACTATTACTTATTCCTATCTGTGAAAATGGAATAACTTTTCATTTATTTCTATCCACTTCAATTTCCTTCATCAATGTTTTGTAGTTTTCATATCTTTCATCACAGTATTAAGTGTATTTCTAGTGATTTTACTGGACTTTTTGTAGTTATTATAAATGGAGTATGTTCATGATATAATTTTTAGATATTTACTATTGCTGTATAGAAGTGATACTGATTTTTGTACTTTCTTTTATGTCCTGCAATTGTACTCCATTAATTCATTAGTTCTAACAGGTTTTTGACATAAGTCTTTAGGGTTTTATGTATATAATATTATGTCCAGTGCAAACAGGGATAGTTTACTTACCAATTTGGGTGCCTCTTTCTCTTGCATAATTACTCTCCAATACTATGACGAACAGTAGTGGTAAAAGTGGACATCTTTGTCTTATTCCAGATCTTAGAGAAAAGTTTTCAGTATTCACAACTTAGTATAATGTTGTCTGTGGGTTTACCATATATGATCTGGGTTAAGTTGAGCTATATTTCTTCTATATCTACTTTTTTGAAAGTTTTTATCATAAAGGAATGTTAAATTTTGTCTATAAAATACTGAGCAAAAACTCCAAATGTTAGAGGCATTATACTGCCAAATTTAAAAATATATTATAAGAGGTCAGCTCCTTAGCTTAGTGATTAAGGGGAATGGATCCCACATGGCCAATCACAGTTTGAATTCTGGCCTCAGTGACTTGAAAAACACACTGGGAATGTATGTGTTTTTGCCCAAAATCCTAACAGGACAGATAAATGGAGAAGGGATTGTGCCATGATCATTCCTCATTGGGGATTGCTTTCTCCTTCTCTTATTCAAGTTCTCTGTCTCTTTATGAGACATATACACACCCTCTGACAATTAAAAAAACTAAATATATGAATTATATTACACGGCCATAGTAACCAAAATTACATGGTAATGAAAAGACAAATAAACAAATAGAAAAAACAGAAACATATGTCAGTGGAACAAAATAGGGATTCTGGTGTGAAATTCCCATGTCTACAGTCAATTTATTTTTTACTAAGGTGGCAAGAACACATAATGAGGAAAAGAAAAATCTCTTCAGCAACCAGTGCAAAAAAAACAGATATTCACATGTACAGGAATGAAACAAGACCCTTATATCCCACCTACAGAAAAATCAATTGAAATGGGTTAAATACTTAAATGTAAAGTCTGAAACTATAAAAACTAATAAAAGAAAACACAGAGGAAGTTATACATTACATAAGTCCGGGAAAAAATTTTAGACAAGACCTCGACATTATAAGAATAAAAGTAGAAATAAGTCAATGAGATTACATCAAATACAAAGTTTTTACACATGAAACAGCAACAGAATGAAGAGGTAACCTACCTAATTATAGAAAATATTTAAAAATTATACAACTAACAAGTGTTTAATATTCAGAATACATAAAGAACTCAAACTATTCAATAAAAAATGTACAGTCTGATTTTTAGAAGGGCAAAAATCCTACAATATGTGTTTATCCAAAGAAAACACACAAATGGCTAATAGGTATACCAAAAATGCTCAATACCACTAACCATCAGGGAAATAAAAATCAAAATCATAATAAGATAAGACTGCACCCAATTTAAATGGCTATTATCAAATGGTAAAATAAAGGAAAATCAGTAAGAGATAAGGAGAAAGAGGAACTCTTATACACTGCTGGTAGAAATCTAAATCAGGACAGACATGGAAAAGAGCATGGCGGCTCCTCAAAAATATTAATAGACCAATCATATTTAACAGTTCCATTAAGGGTATATATGCAAAGAAAATTAGACCAGTAGTTCAAAGAGGAATCTGTAGTGCCATGTTTATTGTAGCACTATTATTAATATATGTTTATAAACATACAAGTGAACAAAGAAAATGTGATACATTTCTACAATAAAATACTAATCAATCATTTAAAATAATAAAATACTGTCATTTGTGACAATATTGATTAAGTGTTGAGATTTTCTTAAGTAAAATAATATAGATATATGAAGATAAATACCACATAATCTCACTTCTACAAAGATACTAAAAATAAATAAATAAAAGAAAAAAAAAACTCAGAGAGAGAGAGAATAGAATAGGGGTTACCAGAGCTGGGGAGTATGGTGAGAATTGGGCAATGGATAAATTTTGGTCAGGTACAATGTCCCAGTTAGATCGGAGTAATAGATTAAAGTACTCTAATGCACACCACATGACTATAAATAACAACAATGTAATGCATATCTCGAATGAAGAAGAGGATTTTTAATTTTCTCACAACACAGAAATGATAAATGTTTAAGGTGATGGGTATGTTAATTACCATGATCTGATCATTACTCAGTGCAAACATGTGTTGAAACATCACATCACACCACAATAATATTTACGATTGTCAACTGAAAAAATACCAAAAAACACAATACTTTCTTTTTTTATTTCAATTTCTTTTATACATTCAATTACTTAGCTTGCAAAGTGAATGTTACAACATGTGTACATTCCTCACCAATCCAGTTGACAGTACTATAAAATTATCTTCAACAGATAATAACCCATTTCTTTGTCCCATAAATGTTTGGCCTCTCTATTTTTCTCCTTAATGTCCTTCCTTAATCTCCCTTCCTCTGACCTCAACAAGGAAAGTAAAGATCAGAAAAAGGAAACTGAAATGAAGATTCTGTTTTATTCTGTATGTCTATACCCACTATAATTTTGAGTCTGATAATGACTGGTTGTACATTCAATCTCACTGGACCCATTAAAGACAAATTCAGGCCCAAACAATTTTTCACACTGTTTCGATTAGAACCACTAGGAAGAACCTATCTCAGTGGTGTTTTTCCCTCTAGAAACGTGTGTCAGTTCGGAGCCAGTATTCAACCACTCAGAAAGGCTGGGTATTTCTCTTTTTCCAGTGTAGGATTATCTTAGCAAATGGCTGTTAGTCATTCAAGAAAAGACTTAGAGGAAGAGGACTTGGCTAAGCTTCAGGGACCTTTCTTAAAGAGTCATAGCTCTCCTTTCAATCTGTGACTTCAGTTCTTGGCATAGGTTGGAGAAATTATCTAAGAGTTTGTATTTTTTTTATAGGACTAATTTATCTACTTTGTGTGTGTGGGTGTGTATAATCCAGATTGGTTTAACATCAAGTTATTTATTTAGGAATTACAAAATAAACAAGACATTGCCATAATGTCTGCACAACACAACACTCGATTAACACCTAGATTAATTAATATAGGTTAGTAAATAATTGCATCCTGTCTGTGACCGTTATGCCAAGCTATGGGGTTTCTGCTGTTCTGGGAATCCAGTTTCAGCATAGCCTTGTTCATCACCATCCCTAGCCTACTGATTTTAGCATCGGCAAACTTTACAAAGATGCCTATGACTTCCTCAAAAATTAATTTCTTAGTACAATGATTGCCTCTGGAGTGCTAGAACGAATGAGGTGAGAGGTAAAAAGATGATGATAAAGTAGTGGTAGAGCAGATTACACATAGTCATTTACAGTATCTCTATTTTCCTTTATCTTCAAATATCTTCAGTGTAATGGTAGATGTTAAGATACATGGAGGTGGTTTGAGTCCCAGATCAGCAGCCTACAACTCATGCCAGGATAGTGTGTCTTTTTTGGCTGGAAGGTTGCGCAGAAGGGTTTGGCTCAACTCCTCACCCACAGGCCTTTGAATCCTCAGGTGTGTTCATTGAGACTTGGAGAAGCATTCCTTTCCCTGCTTCCCATGCCATCAGAATATCTGTCCCAGTGACAGGTCTGGCTGCACTGACTGGAAGACACTGAGCTACAGAGAGACTGTGGCTCATCCTCTGCCACATGCCTCTGAATCTTCAGACTTCAGCACTTACTGAAGACCCATCCTTTCTTCCTCTATTGAAGTTCAGCACCTCAGAGCCAGGTGCACCTATTCTCTAGAAACTGAGAGGACTTTGAATTTTCCAGGTCCAGAGACAAGAGAGCAGGTTGCTGGGTGGGCATCTGGAATCAGGAGGAGAAGGGGTTGTGGCATGGCCACCCCTTCTGGGGGGTTGATTTCTTTCTTTCTGACTCTGTCTCTCTGACGATCACACATGCCCCATAGCAAAAATCTCTTAAAATAAAACAAAAAAGCAAAACAAAACAGAAGCTAAAGATCAGTATTGCTGATGAACACTGATGTAAAATATTTAAATATAATGTCAGAAAAATATTAATAAATTCAATAATACATGAAAAGTATTGTATTTCATGACCAAGTGGGATTTATCCTTGATATACAAGGCTGGCTTAACATATACTAATTAATTGATATGAAACGTTACTTTAACAGAATGAAAAATAAATACCACATAATAAGCTCAATTTACATACAAAAAAATTGACAATGTCAAGTATATGGCTTGATACAGCTTCTTGACATTTTAGATATAGAATAAAATTTCCTCAGAATCAGAGAAACATACATTTAAAGAAATGCTAAACTAAAATCATAATATATGGGAAAGAACTGAAAGCTTTTCATTAGTAGTATAAAGCAGAGGTACCCACTCTCACCAACTCTTTTCAACATAGCACTAAAGTACAAGCAATAACAAGAATTTCAAAAGGGCATACAAATTGGAAAGGAGTAAAATTATTTCTACTTGCAGGTGATGCAATTATGTTTAAAAAAAGATTCCACTAAAAAGTTTAGAACCAATAAATGAATTCAGTAAAGTTGCAGAATACAAAATCAATGTTTAAAATACAGTAGTAAGTCTATAAACAATAACTAGCATTAAAAAAATTAAGAAGACTTACCATTTACAACAGTATAAAAACATGAAATACACTGAAAACTATAAAACACTGATGGTAATTAAAAGAGACAAAAATAAATTTTAAAAATTCATATTCATTGATTTAAAAATTATTATTATTAAAATCCTGTAATACAGAAGCCAGCAGATTGCATAGCGTTTAAGGTGCTGGACTCCCATGTGATCAACTGTGGTTCAAGTCCCAGACCTGGCAACTCGAAACTCATATGGCATGTGCAGAATATCAAAACTCCTCCCAAGAGGAGACTAAGGGAGAAGGGATTGCAGCATGGCTATTCCTCCTGGGGGAATTCTTGCTTTCTGTTTCTCTGTCTCTCAGCAAGCACACTTATTCTATAACAAAAAAGTATTAAAAAAAAAAACCCATACTACCAAATCAATATATAGATTTAACATAATCTCCATCAAAATTCTAGTAGTATTCTTTACATAACAATGAAAATTCATAAAGGTCTGATAAAAAAAATACCCTAATGGAACATTAAAAAAAAAAAATCTCTAAATAGACAACTGAGGGGAAAAAAATGTTTAAAGCATCACATTTCCTAATTTAAATTATATTACAAAGCTATAGTAATCAAGACAGTATGATGATACTGACCTAATAAAAGAAACAGACCAATGGAACAGACTAACTAAACATGTATTTGTCAACTAATATTTGACAAGGACACCAAGTGAACATAATGAAGGACAGTGTATTTTATGAATAGTGGTGGAAAACTGGATTTCCATATGCAAATTAATAAAATTGATGCATTATTTTACACCATACGGAAAATTTGACTCAAAATGGAAAGCAAAACAAAACAAAATTTAAAAACCTACATAATTTTTTTTTCTTTTTACCATAAAACTTGTAGGCAGGAAAATAAGGAAAAGATTTTATATTGGTCTTGGCAATGATTTTATGGATATCATACCAAAAGCTCAGGATAAAAAACAACAATAAGAAAATAATATTACATCAAGCTCAAAAGTTTTTGCAAAGAAAAATAAGTAAATAAATAAAGACAAACTATGAACAACTTTTGAAAAACATTTTCGAACCATGCATCTAATAAGGAGTTAATATCCAAAACTCGAAATTTTTTTTACAACTGAATAGCATAAAAACAAATGATCTGATTAAAATATGGGTAAATGACCTGAACAAAAAAATTCTCAAAGTAGGCATAAAATTATATCTTCATCTGATATAGTCCAACTTATCTATTTTAGGGGTTATTGCCTGTACTTTGGGAATCTCATTTAAGAAATCTTTGCCTACCCCAATGGCTTACAGAGTTTCCCCAGTGTTTTCCACCAGTAGTTTTATAGTTTAAAGCCTTAGGTTCAGATCCTTGGTCCATTTTGAGTTAATTTTTGTTAATGGTGAAAGATGGGGTTCAGTTTCAACTTTATACAGGTGGATACCCAGGATATGTCCTTTTCAATATCTTTTTAAAGGATTTTATAGTTTTCTGTGTAAAGGTCTTTGACTTCCTTAGCTAGGTTTATCCCTAGTTATCTTATACATTTTGTGGCTATGGTAAAAGGGATTATTTTCTTCATCTCTACTTCATTCACCTTGTTCATATATAGAAATGCTATAGATTTCTGGATGTTGATTTTGTATCTTGCCATTTTACTGTATTCATTTATTACTTCAACAAGTTTTTTTATGGAAAATTTTGGGTCTTCTAAGTACACTTTCATGTCATCTGAAAATAAAGATATTTTGAACTCTTCTTTGCCTATTTAAATATGTTTTATATTGTTCTCTTTTTTGAGTGCATTGGTTAAGATTTCCAACACTGAAGTGGGCAGGCTTGTGTGCTACAAGTTTTTCCCCATTCAGTGTAATGATAGCTATAGGTTTTTCATAGATGGCTTTTATTGTGTTGATAAATGACCCTTCAATATCAATATTACTGAGAGCATTAATCATGAAATAATGTTGTATTTTATCAAATGGTTTCTCTGCATCAATTGAAATGATCATACAGTTTTTATCTTCCTTTCAGTTAATATGGTATATTATATTATGGTTGCATGTGTTGAACCACCCTTACATTCCTAGAATAAAGCCTATCTGGTTATGATGCATAATCTTTGTTATATGTTGTTGGACATAATTTTCAAGTATCTTGTTAAGAATTTTTGCATCTATATTCATCAATGATATTGGTCTGTAGTTTTCCTTTTTTATCATGTCCTTATCTGTTTTGAGAATGAGGATGATGGAGGCTTCATAAAATGAATTTGCAAGGTTATCTTCCTTTTGAATCTTTAGAAATAATTTTAGTAAGATAGGGGTTAACTCTTCCTTAAAAGTTTTGTAGAATTCAGAAGTGAAGCCATCTGGACCTGGACATTTCTTTGTTGGGAGGTTAATTATTACTGATTAAACCCCATGGCTTGTGATTTGTCTATTCAGGTTTTCTATGCCCTCCTGATTCAATCTTAGTAGATTATATACATCCAGGAATTTTCCATCTCCCCCCATGTTCTCTTGCTTGTTGGCATATAGTCACTCACATTATCCTCTAATTATATTTTGTATTTGTATTATGTCTGTTGTAATGTTGCCTGTCTCATCACATATTTGATTTATCTGGTTTCATTCTTTCTTCTTTACCAGTCTAGCTAATGGTTTTTCAATCTTGTTAATCTTTTCAAAGAACCAGCTTTTGCTTTCATTTTTTTTTTCTGTATGGTTTGTTTGTTTTCTATTTCATGCATTTCTTCTCTAATCTTTATTATTTCTTTTCACCTGGCATTTTTTGGTTGTTGTTGTTTTGTTGTTTTGTTGTTGTTTTTGTTTTTTCCAATTTTCTGAGGCATGACGTTATGTTATCTATTCACCACCTTTCCATCTTTTTCTTATGCACACATTACTATGAATTTCCCTCTTATGACTGCTTTTTCTATGTCCCATAGATTATGGAAACTCATGGACTCATTATCATTAGTTTCCATAAACTTTTTGATTTCAAACTTAATTTCTTCAATAGTTACTAGGTCATCCAGAAGTAGGTTTTTCAGTTGCCATGTGTTTGTGTATTTCCGAGAGTGTTTCATGGAATTAATATTGAGTTTAATTCCATTATGGTCAGAGATGATGATGGATATAGTTTCTATGCCTTCAAACCTGTAAATGCTTGATTTGTCTCCTACCATATGGTCAATCTTTGAAAAGGTTCCACGCCTGGGTAAGTAAAATGTATATTGATCATCTTAGGATAGAAAGTGCTATAGATATCTATCAAGCCCATTTGATTTATAGTATCATTTAGGTCCGGTATTTATTTTTTGTCTAGAAGATCTATCTAAAGGAGATAATGGGGTGTTGAGATCCCCAACAATTATAGTGTTGCTCCCTATCTCTTCATTTACTTCAGCAACCTTTCTTTCACATATTTAGGTGCTCTTTGCTGGGTGCATAGATATGAATAAGTGTTCTGTCTTCTTGCTGAATTAATCCATTTACTATATCTAATGCTCTTTTTCTCTTCTTACAGTCTTCTTGAAGCCTATTTTGTCTGAAATCAATATCACAACTACAGCACCCCCCCTTCCCTTTTTTTTTTTTTTTTTGAGAGATATTTTACAATAAGGTTGGTGCTCTCGCCAGAAAGACAGAGAAACAGAAACCAAGAAATCACTTCCCAGGGGAGATGGCCACACAACAATTCCTTCTCCTCCATTCTCCTCTCGATATCTTGGGCACGAACACACATGCATGCAACAAATATTTAAACCACCAGGTCCAGGACTCAAACTGCAGTCGACTACATGGGAGTGCAGTGGCATAGCCATTACACAAGCTTCTGGTCCTAACCCTTTTATGATTTCTATTTACATGGAATATCTTTTTCCAGCCCTTCACTTTTAGTCTATGTATGTCTTTATCCAAAAGGTGTGTTTCTTGTAGGCAACAGATAGAGGGTTTCTGGTTTTTTATCTATTCGGCTAGTCTGTGTCTCTTAATTGGATAATTTAATTCATTGACATTCAATGTTATTATCAATAGTTCTGGATCTGTTTCTTTCATTAAGTAATCCATTTTTTGGTTGTTTTTTGTGTTCCTATAACTTTTCAGCTGAGATTTTAGTTTTCCTGGCATAGAATTCCCTTCAGAAACTCTTGCAGAGCTGGTCTGGAGTTGGTAGACTCTTTCAGGTTTTGTTTATCCAAGAATGTTTTTATCTTTTTCTCCCATATGAAAGATAATCTTGCCAAGTGTAGTTCCATAGGTTGAAATTGTTTTTCATTCAACATTTTGACTATATTGCTCCATTCTTTCCTTGGCTGCATAGTTTCTGATGAGAGGTCTGATGTTAGCCTGATGGGGTGACCTTTGTAAGTATCTTGACGTTTCCCTCTTGCCAATTTTTGTATCTCATCTTTGTTGTTTTTTGCCCATCTGGCTATAATGTGCCTTGGAAATGATCTTCTTGGGTTGATTCTATTTGGGGTCCTATGTATTTCTTGAGTCTGGATATTTGAATGCTTCTCCAGGTTTGAAAAGTTTTCTTCCAGGATTTCATGGAATAGATTATCGATGTCCTTATTGTTTTCTTCCTTTTCTGGGATACAAATTATCCAAATGTTGGGACGCGTGATGGTATCCAGTATTCCTCGTATATTATTCTCATTTTTCTTGGTTGTTTCCTCAATCTACTTGATACTTTTTTCAATGTCAGAGTTTTTGTCTTCTACATTTGAAATTTGATCTTCTGCACGATCTAATCTACTTTTAATACTTTTGAGGGAGGTTTTAATTTTCTGAATCACATTCTTCATTCCTAACAGTTCCATCTGATTCTTTTTTAAGGTGCCTATTTTTTCTTTCAAATCATGAAAGGATTTCCTCATCTCCTGGAGCTCACTTTCTCTTTTCTGTTGCATCTCAGTTAGTTTGGGTCACGACAAATATTCTGAATTGCTTATCTGACATGTCCACGACATCCATTGTGTTGTCTGTGGGTGATGTGGAATTGATGTTTTCCCTTGGGGGAGAGACACTTTGTTGATTGCTCATATTTCTTATGCTTCTGCTACTGTTCCTAGTCATCTGGTGGTATATATGTTCCTTCCTATCTTATTTAAGGTACCTTTGAGTGTTCAAAGGTGTGCAGGAGTAGAAAGTTGAAGTCCTCTCTTCTGGTCTTCCTCCCTGTTGGTCAGCAGTACCCTGCACTGTTGTCACAAGTCCAGGGAGATCCAGAGTCCCCTCTGTATCTAAAAAGTTGTGATCCTCCAACTGCGCTAATGAGCTTCACCTCAGGAGCAAAGAAAATATCGCGGAGCATCCAACACTCGCTGCATGCTTTTTAAAAACCAAAGTTCTGAGAGTCCCTAGGCAAGTAGAGGCGGGATGAGCCATGGTCCCAGACATTAGGGCCTGCAGCCATAGGCAGCCTGGTGTCTGGCAACACCTTTAGCTTGAACGGTCTCCAGATCTTGCTTAAATTATAAAATATAATAAATGACAACAATGTGAGGAAAAAGAACCTCTAATACACTGTTTATAAAAATGTAAATTATTATAGCCATGTTACAAACATTGTGGAATTTCTTAAAGAAATTCTAACTAGAACTACAAAACAAGTCAGGAATTTCTCTTCTAGGTATAAACCCAAAGGGAGTAAGGTTACCATCTGGTAAAGATATTGGCAGTTTCATGTTTAATGAATCCTTACTCACAATAACCAAGATACAAAGCCAATATAAATTTACTAACCAATGGCATCACTTACATATGGAATACTTTTTATAAAACAGCACAAATACACATGTATAGAGAATAAAATAGTGGTTACCAGGAGTAGGAAGTGACAGGGATGGAGATAATATAGAAATTTTTATATCAAACAATACAAAACAGCAATACATAGTATTAACAAGTTTAAAGATCTAATGTACACATACCTAAGTTAATGAAATCATATTGTGTTATAAATGTTTGCTAAATAAGTAAATTTTAGTTGCTCTTGTCAGCAAAAGAGTACCTATGTAAGACAACAGATATGTTAATATGCTTCATTAAAGTACACATTTTAGGCACCAGCAGTTAGCATAATGGATATGTCACTGAATTCCCATGTATTCTACCACGGTTCAAGTCCTGGACCCAGTGGCTTAAACTCATGTCGGGCCCATGTGCATGCATACCCAAGATTCCAAGAGGAGAATGGAGGAGAAGGGATTGCAGCGTGGCCATTCCCCCGGGTTGGGTGATTTCTCACTTTCTGTCTCTCTGTCTCTCTCTCTGTCTCTGGTGAGTGCACACGCCGTATAGCAAAAAACCTCTCCAAAAAAAAAAAAAAGGTACACATTTTACTATCTACAGGTATCCCATGACATAAACTTTAAAAATGCATGATAAAATTTGCTTAGAAATAGAAAATAAATTCAGAATCAGACTAAAAATGATGACTGCTTATTTTTTTCACCATGAAAATATAGTCTTCAAAATCTTTTCTTCATCCTAGTAAATAATAACCAATTTGTCAAAATACAATTTTGTTTAATTGCCTTGTTAGTTATTCCCCAAGCTATAAAATCTTGAGGGGTTGCAGGATTCTACAACTTTAGAAATCTGGAAACTGATATAAAAGTTTCTGAAACAGGTGTGTTTAAAATCTGTTGAGATGATGGTGTTGCTGAATATTTAAGGTAAGTTTCTTAATTCTGATGTTAAACACAGATGTGAAATTTTACTTGTTCTCCAGAACTAGCCCAATGGCTATTGGACTAGTCCTAAACTAATACAAGATCAGTGTTAAAGAAACTGTCTCTCTGTTTCAGTATCTAAAACTCCTGATAGTTTACGAGAAGAGGTAACATTCTACACTGTATTAAGGAACAAGGGCAAAACAAATAGAGCTATTTATAACACAGAAATATAAGAAAAGTAAAATTAATTGGGCAAAATAAGCAGCTGCCAAGAACCACTATGAAAAAAAAATACCCCATGTTAATTTCTTAAGAGTACCAAGGCAGAAAACTGAAATAACAGAGATTACTAGCCTCTGGTCCAAAAGACATCAAGAAAAGCTTATATTTCTTTCAGTTTGATATTCTCTTATATATATAAACATATATATATATTTATATATAGACATGTGATACTTTTAGAAACCCTCTGATAAAGGAAAAATATCTCAAAGTGGAAAAGTTGTACTTTTAGTTTGGAAATTTATTTTTTACATTAAATAAAGAATAACTTTTATCAAGAAGTATATACTCAGTAAAGAGGCAGAGAGAAGAAAAGGAAAACACCTCCTGGGGTTAATGACCTTGCTGAAAGCATTTTTCCTTCATTTCTTTCTTCTTTTGGGATTTTGGGCATGCAAACACATTCCATGTCTGGGACTAGAACCATGGAGTTGGCTATATGGGATACTGGTGCCTTAACTACTAGGCTCTGAAACCATCAGAAGCCAATAGTTCTTTCTAAATAATGTACTTCAGAGTAGACCACATGAATGGAGGGACAAGAGAATCAGAAGCACTGAGAATCACACCGGGCTTTATGATAGACGGTTAAACTAATGAAAGTACTATGAGGCAAAAGCCAGTGGTCAAGGAGTAGAGATGCAAATGTAGATAGGCAAGAAAAAAGTATATCAAATGAGTCAGTTGGGAAAGTTTTGAGTCGAAATTTCACCTATTACAGTGTTTAAAACTTTAAAAAATAATACTGCATAACACCTGTATTGCATCATTTCTTAATATAATATTTGGATATTTAATGAAAGACATTATTAATACTGCATAGAACATTTTTAAATTTTCCCTACTACAATCACAGGAGGAAATTATTATCATCTCCGTAAATGAATAAGGAAAACGATTTGCGCAGATTGAACTATTTCTGCTTCACAGAAATAAATCCTACTTGATCTCTTCTTTTGGAGGTGATGTTGAATTCAGTTTGTTAGTATTTCGTTGAAGATTTTTACAACTTTGTTTACCAGAAATATTGGTCTATAGTTTTCTTTCTTTGTTTCCTTCTCTTTGTTTGGAATCAAGGTCATTGTGGTTTCATATCATGAGCTTGTGAGACTTCCCTCCTGTTGAAATTTTTGAATAGTTTGAGAGTGGTGTTAATCCTTCTTTGACATGATGTAGAATTCGACAGTGAAGCCATTCTTTCATTGGCTTTTATTTAATGTAAGATGCTTTTATTACTGACTTGGTCTTGTTAGTTGTTTTTGGTATGTTCAGAGGTTCTATTTCTTCTAGCTTTAATCTTGGAAAACTGTGTTTGTCCAAGATGATATTTATCTCCTTTAGGTTTTCCAGCTTGTTGCATAGAGATTCTAATACAGTCTTAGACGACTTTTGTATTCCTGTGCTATCAGTTGTACTCTCCTTTTTTGTTTATAATTTTAATTTAGGGTTACTATTTATCTTTTTTCTTTGTTAATCTAGTTATGACTTGTCAATTTTTTTATCATTTTGAAAAATCAGCTTTTTTATTTTATCTTTTTTACTGCTCTCTTTGTCTTTGATAACATTTATTTCTAAACCGATATTTTGGGAGTCAAATTTATTCTTAAATTTCTAGCTCCCAAATATCCATCCTTAAGTTTTTATTTGCTATTATTCTATTTTTTAATGTAGGCATTTATTGATATAAACTCCCATACTTCTTTTGCTATAGTTCATAGGTTTGGTAAATCATGTTTCCACTTTTATTTGTTTAATGAAACTTTAAAATTGATTTCTTAATTTCTTCGTTGGTGCTGTTGTCATTCAGAAACATGTTTAGTCTTCATTTACTCTATATTTTCTAAAGTCCCTCATATTGTGAGTTTCAAGTTTTACTACATTCTGGTTTAAAAAAATATAATTTTTTATAGGATCACAGAAGGACCTGAATACTCAAAGCAGCACTGTGCAAAAAGAACAAAGCTGGAGGCATCTCACTATCTGAATTCAAAATACACTACCAAGATATTTTAAATAAAACTGAATGATACTGGCACAAAAATAGACACAGACCAATGCAACACAGTAGAGAATTCAGAAAAAAATCCACATTCTTACAGCAAACTGATTTTTGCGTAAGGAGAGATTTTTGCTAAAGGTGTATGCACTTGTCAGAAACAGAGAGAAAGACAGAGATTGAGAAATCATCCCTTTGAGAGGTGTCCATGCTGCAATCCCTTCTCCTCTATTCTCCTTTCTGGATTTTGGGCACATACAGACATGAACCTAGCAAGAGTTTCAAACTGCTGTATCCAGTACTCAAACCACAGTCGGCCATGTGAGAGTACAGTACCTTAACCACTATGCAACCTGCTGGCCCCACAGCTAAATAATTTTTAGCAAACTCACCAAGAACATTCATTTCAGGAAAAAACAGTCTGTTCAATAAATATTGCCAGGAAAGTAGAATATGCAGAAGTAAGAAACTAGAACCCCTATTTCTCACTGTATTCAAATTTTAACTTAAAGTGGGCTTAAGACTTTACCATAAGACACTCCTAAGCATGAAATTATGAGAAAACACAGAGGAACATTGGTCTAGGCTAAGATCTTTTTTTTTTACTTTTTTTTATTTATTATTATTTATACAATCACAATATATCATTTGGATTGTGAAGAGAATTTACCCAGCACAAAATAGACAAATGGGACTGCATCAAACTAAAAAGCTTCTGCACAGCAAAGGACACAATCAATGTAGTGAAGAGACAACCTATAGAAGTAGAGAACTATTTTCAAGTTCTACATCTGACATGGGGTTAATAACCACAATATACAAGAAACCCAAATAGCTCACCAGAAAAACATTAAATAATCTACTTTTTAAATTTCATTTATTTATTCATTTATTTTAATTTGACCAGAGAGAGAGCGAGTCCATGTGAGGGGGAAAGGAAAGGTGAGAAAGCATGTCAGAAGGTCCAGGACTAGAATCATGGTTGGTCATGTGGGAATGGCCAGCACCTTAACCACCATGCCATCTGGTTCCAATAATCTAAGACTGTTATTTGTTTTGTTTCAAAGGTTAAGAATATCCACCTTTCTAGAAAAATTTTATCATTAAAGTAAATGCCACTCGGGACCAGCAGTTAGCGTAATGGCTATGTCGCTGGACTTCCATGTAGTCTACCACGGTTCGAGTCCCGGACCCGGTAGCTTAAACTCACGCTGGGTGCGTGTGCGTGCGTGCCCAAGATCCCGAGAGGAGAATGGAAGAGAAGGGATTGTGGCGTGGCCACCCCCCCGTGGGTGATTTCCCACTTTCTGTCTCTCTGTCTCTCTTGTCTGTCTGGCGAGCGCACACGCCCTATAGCAAAAACCTCTAAAAAAAAAAAGTAAATGCCACTTCTCTTATTTGAGTCACCACTACATCCCTGAGACAAATGTAAATTATTTATTTCACTAAAAAAATCTAAGACTTACATATTGTAATTATTTTAAAATAAATCTTGCATTATATGTATCATGAGAATATTATTAATAACCTTTATTCCATATAATTTTACATTAAGCTTAAGACAGTTTACTACATGTAAACATATATTATAATGATTAGGTTATATTAACTGTAAGTTTTATTTTAAGGCTATGAAAGAGGCATTAAATATGTATTTAAAAAGATTTTCAAAGTAATATAGTTCCTAAAAATAGCAATAATATGTAGTAAATGCCTTTTTTAAAATGATGTCTCTTATTTTCTTTTTTTTTTTTTTTAGAGAGGTTTGTGCTGCCATAGGGTGTATGCACTCGCCAGAGAAAGAGAGACACAGGGACAGTGAGAGGGAAAGTCAGAAATCACCCCACAGAGGTGATAGCCACATCACAATCCCTTCTACATTTCCCTCACAGAATCTTCTTTTGAGAAATATCTATTTAGGTCTATTACTCATGTTTTTCATATAATTAATTTGTACTTTGAACAAAGCTAATTTATCTTTAATATAATTTAATGTGATCTTTTGATAATGAGTTGATGAATTTTTTAGTATTTTGCATCTTAACCTTTTATCAGATGAGTAACTTGTAAATATTTTTTTTCCATTTTCTAAACTGTCTCTTTATTTAGTTGACTGTTTCTTTATCATGTAGAAGCTATTTAGAGTACTATAATCCCACTTGTCTATTTTTCCTTTTGTTGCCTAGGCTTTTGACCTACTAAATGTTTCGCCTAGACCCATGTGATGAAGCATTTTTCCATTTTCTTCTAGTAGTTTTACAGATTCACATTCTACATTAAATTTTTTGATCCATTTTGAATTTATTTTGATATATGATGACAGGTAGAGGTCTACTTTAATTCCTTTGCAAGGACAGACTAGAAAATATTATGTTAAGGAAAATAAGCCAGACACAGAGAGATATCATATGATCTCTCTCATTTGTGAAATTTTAAAATACTGATTTCATAAAACTAGAGAGCAAAAGAGTGGTTACCAGAGGATAAGGAAGACAGGGAGAGAAGGAATTAGGAAGAGATTTTTCAATGAGTACAAAGTTACAGATAGGAGAAGGAATAGTTCTGGTGTACTATGGCACAGCAGAGTAACTATTGTTAACAGTACTGAAGTGTATATTTCAAATAGAAGGCCTTGACTTTTACATTGCAAAAAAAATGATGTTTAGGGACCAGCAGCTGGTGTAATGGCTATGTCTCTGGACTCATGTAGTCAATGGCAGTTCGAGTCCCAGACCCAGTGACTTAAACACACACCCAGCACATGTGGGTGCTTGTCCAAGACCCGAGAGGAGAATGGAGGAGTAGGGATTGTGCTGTGACTTTCTTCCCTGAGGGGTGATTTCTTGCTTTCTTTCTCTCTGTCTCTGTCTTTCTGACGATCGCAGGCACCCTATAGCAAAAAGCTCCTCCCAGCAAAAAATAGTGTTTAAAGTGATGAATATGCTAAATATTGTAATTTGACTATCACACAATGTATCATGTATTGGAACATCATACAACACAGCATAAATAATTACAATTATTCAATTAACAACATAAAATTTTAAAAATTAGAAGAGAATAAACTACTGTGAACATTGTGTACAAAAATTATTTTCTGTCCTTTGATACTTATAGACTGGAAAATAATGCTTAGTCCAGAGACCCACAATGAGTCACCTTTTCAAATAATTTTAATCAGCATAAACAGATAGATTAATTTTCTGGTCTCTACTCAAATTGCTCTTTGATTCTCCATCTGGATCCTTCCCTGGGATTTATGATAATGTGTCAAAGTCTCCGGTAGAGAAGATGAGGGAAGAACTTTCACTGTGGTTTTGGAAAGGAAACAATGTCATCATCTCTAAACCACAGGGACAGTCCCACTTCTCCTGGGCTCTGAACAACTTTTCCTTTCTAAATTAGAAAATGAGAGAAGTTTTTGTACTCTGTCTACATTCAGTAAGATCATTTCTTAGTTGTTTTTAATCCCCAAATCTACTTTTGTTTTTTTAATAGCACGAAAAATTCTCTGAAAATCTGTCTATACTTATTTGTTTAATTTTTATTATATATCTTACCCCTTGGGATAAATGTTTCATAAAATAGGGATGAGCCCGCTCATCCTTGTGGCTATATCCTAATGCTGAGAACAGCACTTGGGGCTCAAGAAATATTTTCTATGCCTAGCCACAGTGACACAGGTCCCCCGTACAAATTGGAGCTATATGAGAAGGCCCTGGGTTCAGTTTTCATGTCAACATGAATATAACGGAAACATGTAAGGGTGTTGCTGGCTGCCTGGAAGGCTGGGAGAGAGCCAGTTAGTCATGTCTATTTCTCTCTCTCTAGAGTCTTTCTCCCTCACTTTCACTCTCTTTCTCTCTCACTCTGATAAAAGAAAAAATCTACACCTTTTAAATGTTTTTAAATTTCCAAAGTGTGTTTTCTAAAAATATGGATAAACCTCCCTACAAAAATGATAGGTTTCCTGTAATTAAATGAATTTTATTGAAATGAATACACAGAGGCTCAGGATCATGACCACATTCCGTGGCTTAGCACAGGCAATCCTCCAATGTGGTATTGATTAAGTCATTTCAATTTTTCTCTACTCCATTTGTAGGTGATTATTCTTCAAGTCATGGAGAGAGGCAATCACACAGTGACTCAATTCATGTTGTTGGGCTTCACAACAGATCCAGTGATGCAGCTGATTCTGTTTGTAGTGTTCCTTGGTGTGTATTCTGTGACGTTGTTGGGAAATACCACCCTGATATTGTTGATATGTACTGATTCCCGGCTCCACACACCCATGTATTTCTTCATTGGAAATCTGTCTTTTCTGGATCTCTGGTATTCCTCTGTCTACACCCCGAAGATTCTAATGACCTGTATCTCTGAAGACAAAAGCATCTCCTTTGCTGGTTGCCTGGCCCAGTTCTTCTTCTCTGCTGGACTGGGCTATAGTGAGTGTTATCTGCTGGCCACCATGGCTTATGACCGCTATGTGGCCATTTCCAACCCCTTGCTTTATGCTCAAGCCATGTCAAGGAGCTCGTGCATATGTTTGGTTATATTTTCCTATACTGGTGGTTTTGTCAATGCAATCATACTAACCAGCAACACATTCACATTGGATTTTTGTGGTGACAACGTCATTGATGACTTTTTCTGTGATGTCCCACCCCTGGTGAAGTTGGCATGTGATGTGAAGGAGAGCTACCAGGCTGTGCTGTACTTCCTTCTGGCCTCCAATGTCATTACCCCCACTGTGCTCATACTGGCCTCCTATGTTTTCATCATCGCTGCCATCTCAAGGATCCGCTCCACACAGGGTCGCCTCAAAGCCTTCTCCACATGCTCTTCTCACTTGATCTCTGTTACCTTATACTATGGTTCTGTTCTCTACATCTACTCTCGGCCAAGTTCCAGCTATTCCCTTGAGAGAGACAAAATGATTTCTACCTTTTATACTGTGTTGTTTCCCATGTTGAATCCCATGATCTATAGTCTGAGGAATAAAGATGTGAAAGAATCTCTGAAAAAACTCCTCAAGTTGTTCCAACTCACAGTGTAATTCAATAAATTTGTCAAATTACTGCTAATTGATAACAATCTGCTTCAGGGAAGGTTGACAAACTGGACTTAAAAAAATAATAAAACCTTTTTTTTTTTTCTATTAAGAAATATTTAATAGGGATGGGCCGGCGGGTGGCATGGTGATTAAGGTGCAAGTACTCCCGCATGGCTGCCCAGGTTCTATTCCTGGACCTAACGACTTGCTTTCTCATTTTCCCTCTTTCTCTCTTTGTTTCAATTAGAAAATAGTAATAGTGGGTGAAGTTAAGTGAATAATTCTTTAAAACACATTCAATAAGGAAAATTTTGTTTCTTTGTATTACAGTAATTCTTTATTGATTGTACTATAATATACATTATATAATGTAGAATTATAGATTCAATTGAGCATCCATATAGTATGTTTAAAAACTATCTGGGTTTAATATAAAACATGAAAGCATGTAATATTTCTAATATTCTGAAGAATTCATTTTTTCCCATTCTATTTCCTAACATTGCCCCAATTTTTCCCCTATACAACATGTGATAATAATAATTATGAGGATATGAAGAAAACATAATGTGGATCATAAACATTTTGAGAATATACCCCAAAACCCTCTAGTTAAATAGTAACAGAGCTTTTTCCAGTGACAGAAGAATAAAAAAATGCTAAGATGTGTACTTTATTTTAGACTATGTGCACACAAATGAGGGACAGAGATGAGTACTCTCATTCCACAGAAACTGGTTATGCCACAAATTCTTTCTTTTGGACCTGGTGGATATCGGGCAATTATGCATATATACAGCATGGTTCTGATTCACCTCACCAAGGGTTAAAACCTGGGTAACGCTGTGGGATCCAGTTTCTCATGAGCAGTGTATTACTACCACACTATGGAGCCAATTCAATGAATAAGTTTTTTGATAAAGAGGCACAGATACGTTGGAAAGTTAGTGCAGATAAAAAAGAAAAAGAAATGAGAAATATCCAAGCTAATACAGTGAAGCAACTACTACTATTTGTGTTAATTTTAATAAAATTTAAATCAATTTTGTAAGCATGGTCACTCCAGCAATCATTATAATTTGTTAAAAATCCAGTCCTAATCTCTGGGCTACAAGTTCCACATTTATAAAATGAACATAATAATACTTAGCTTTGAGTTTATAAATGGTCTTGAATAAAATAACTAAACTTGCCAGGCCCTTAATGTGTGGTATAAGCTCTTTTTCATAATTAAAACCTTGTTCACTTTGTGATTGCTTTCTTGCTGAGAGGAGTGGTTGGAATTTGAATCTTGCCCTGTCTTCAGTGTCTTTGTATAAATAAAAACTCATGCCCTTTGTTACAGTAGATGGAATGCACAGTAGTTAAACCCATGGCTTTGGAATCAGACAGCTGTGAGTTCAAATCCTCTTACACCACTCAGAAGATAGAATTTGAACTATCTTCTTAAGCTCTGTCAGCCTGGGTTGTACCATTTGTGGAAGGGAGGTTATTAAACCCACCTGGGAGGGTTAGTGCAAAGATTAAGGTAGTGATTGAAAGACTCTTAGTACAGTTAAATTTGTGTGCATGCATGCACACCAAGAACTTGCTTGAATGTCGAAAGTATTCAGTAAACAGTGATTGTAGTTACTAGTGATTAGAATCACCAAACAGAGCCCGGTAGGGGAAGAACTCGTTTTTAATGGTCCCCTTACACAATAGGAACTTCTGGGACAAATCCTCCCTGCTTGTGAAAGACTGAGGCCCTTAGAACATCAAAGCTGAAAGAGAGCTTAGGGGGGCCGCAAATGTCTGTCCACTGGTATCATCTGGGAGCTTTATGATGCAGACCCATGGGCTCCTCTCCAGGCCTTCTAAATCACAGAATCTCCAGGGAAAGACTTGAGTATGTGCAGTCAAAACACTGAGATCATCCTTAGAATGGCTGTTATCACAGACAAAAACTAACAATGCTGGTGAGATTACAGAGAAGTGAGCACTTTTTTGTACTGTTTATGTGAATGTAAATTAGGACAACTATTAGAGAAAATAGAAACTCCTCAACCAAAAACAGAATTGCTGTATGACCCAGCAATCTCACTAATACATATAAATCCAAAGGAAAGGAAATTGGTATGCTATAAAGATGTCTGTATCCTAAAGTTTCTTGTAGCACTATTTACAATAGCCAAGATACAGAATCAATCTAAGTATCCATCAACAGATAAATGGATAAAGAAAATGTGGTGTATATATACAATGGAATACTATTTGGTCATAAAAAATGATGAACTCTTGTCACTTGAGGTTAAATGGATGAGCCTGGAGGACATTGTGTTAAGTAAAATAAGCCAGGGATGGAAAGAGAAATGCCACATGTTCTTTGGAGAGTTTTTTTTTTTTTTCTTTTTTTGCTATAGGGCACGTGTACTCGCCAGACAGAAACAGAGAGACAGAAAGCGAGAAATCACCCCCCAGGGGAGATGGCCATGCTGCAATCCCTTCTCCTCCATTCTCCTCTTGGGATCTTGGGCACGCAAGCACATGCGCCCAGCGTGAGTTTAAGCCACTGGGTCCGGGACTCGAACCACGGTCGACTATGTGGGAGTCCAGCGACATAGCCATTATGCTAACTGCTGGTCCCAATGCCACATGTTCTTGTATGTGGAAATTAAAAAAAAAATGTACCTCATAGAAGTAGAGAGATGAAGAATGACTGCTAGAGGCTGGGAAGGATGGAAGTGGGGAATAAAGGGACGCTGATTATGGAACAAAATTTCAGATACGTAAGAGAAAATTCTTAGTGTTATAAAATGCAATAGGGAGAATATAGTTTACAACAACTTACTGTATATCTAAGAGTAACTTAAAAATAGGAGTTTGAATGTTCTCAACATGAAATGATGAATGGTGATGGATATACTAATAATCTTGCTTTAATCGTTACATGTTGTATTCATGTACTGAAAAATCACATTTGTATTTCCACAAATAGGTATAATTATTATATATTAATGAAAATATTTGAGATTGTTTTGAGGAGCCATTATGGTTATGAAACTCTTGGATTTCTTGTTCTTTCCATTCATTTAAAAAGTATGTATTGGGCGGCGGAAGCCGCGGGGCGCCCGCCCAACGGCCCCGGGGGCTCACGCCCCCGGCGCGTGGCGGTGGCGGCGGAGACGGAAGAAGGCCCCGGGGGCTCACGCCCCCGACGCGCAGGCGCAGCAG
>NW_006160102.1:69031-91752 GCF_000334495.1 Tupaia belangeri chinensis | reverse complement strand
TTCAATTTTTCTCTACTCCATTTGTAGGTGATTATTCTTCAAGTCATGGAGAGAGGCAATCACACAGTGACTCAATTCATGTTGTTGGGCTTCACAACAGATCCAGTGATGCAGCTGATTCTGTTTGTAGTGTTCCTTGGTGTGTATTCTGTGACGTTGTTGGGAAATACCACCCTGATATTGTTGATATGTACTGATTCCCGGCTCCACACACCCATGTATTTCTTCATTGGAAATCTGTCTTTTCTGGATCTCTGGTATTCCTCTGTCTACACCCCGAAGATTCTAATGACCTGTATCTCTGAAGACAAAAGCATCTCCTTTGCTGGTTGCCTGGCCCAGTTCTTCTTCTCTGCTGGACTGGGCTATAGTGAGTGTTATCTGCTGGCCACCATGGCTTATGACCGCTATGTGGCCATTTCCAACCCCTTGCTTTATGCTCAAGCCATGTCAAGGAGCTCGTGCATATGTTTGGTTATATTTTCCTATACTGGTGGTTTTGTCAATGCAATCATACTAACCAGCAACACATTCACATTGGATTTTTGTGGTGACAACGTCATTGATGACTTTTTCTGTGATGTCCCACCCCTGGTGAAGTTGGCATGTGATGTGAAGGAGAGCTACCAGGCTGTGCTGTACTTCCTTCTGGCCTCCAATGTCATTACCCCCACTGTGCTCATACTGGCCTCCTATGTTTTCATCATCGCTGCCATCTCAAGGATCCGCTCCACACAGGGTCGCCTCAAAGCCTTCTCCACATGCTCTTCTCACTTGATCTCTGTTACCTTATACTATGGTTCTGTTCTCTACATCTACTCTCGGCCAAGTTCCAGCTATTCCCTTGAGAGAGACAAAATGATTTCTACCTTTTATACTGTGTTGTTTCCCATGTTGAATCCCATGATCTATAGTCTGAGGAATAAAGATGTGAAAGAATCTCTGAAAAAACTCCTCAAGTTGTTCCAACTCACAGTGTAATTCAATAAATTTGTCAAATTACTGCTAATTGATAACAATCTGCTTCAGGGAAGGTTGACAAACTGGACTTAAAAAAATAATAAAACCTTTTTTTTTTTTCTATTAAGAAATATTTAATAGGGATGGGCCGGCGGGTGGCATGGTGATTAAGGTGCAAGTACTCCCGCATGGCTGCCCAGGTTCTATTCCTGGACCTAACGACTTGCTTTCTCATTTTCCCTCTTTCTCTCTTTGTTTCAATTAGAAAATAGTAATAGTGGGTGAAGTTAAGTGAATAATTCTTTAAAACACATTCAATAAGGAAAATTTTGTTTCTTTGTATTACAGTAATTCTTTATTGATTGTACTATAATATACATTATATAATGTAGAATTATAGATTCAATTGAGCATCCATATAGTATGTTTAAAAACTATCTGGGTTTAATATAAAACATGAAAGCATGTAATATTTCTAATATTCTGAAGAATTCATTTTTTCCCATTCTATTTCCTAACATTGCCCCAATTTTTCCCCTATACAACATGTGATAATAATAATTATGAGGATATGAAGAAAACATAATGTGGATCATAAACATTTTGAGAATATACCCCAAAACCCTCTAGTTAAATAGTAACAGAGCTTTTTCCAGTGACAGAAGAATAAAAAAATGCTAAGATGTGTACTTTATTTTAGACTATGTGCACACAAATGAGGGACAGAGATGAGTACTCTCATTCCACAGAAACTGGTTATGCCACAAATTCTTTCTTTTGGACCTGGTGGATATCGGGCAATTATGCATATATACAGCATGGTTCTGATTCACCTCACCAAGGGTTAAAACCTGGGTAACGCTGTGGGATCCAGTTTCTCATGAGCAGTGTATTACTACCACACTATGGAGCCAATTCAATGAATAAGTTTTTTGATAAAGAGGCACAGATACGTTGGAAAGTTAGTGCAGATAAAAAAGAAAAAGAAATGAGAAATATCCAAGCTAATACAGTGAAGCAACTACTACTATTTGTGTTAATTTTAATAAAATTTAAATCAATTTTGTAAGCATGGTCACTCCAGCAATCATTATAATTTGTTAAAAATCCAGTCCTAATCTCTGGGCTACAAGTTCCACATTTATAAAATGAACATAATAATACTTAGCTTTGAGTTTATAAATGGTCTTGAATAAAATAACTAAACTTGCCAGGCCCTTAATGTGTGGTATAAGCTCTTTTTCATAATTAAAACCTTGTAGTAGAAAACAGCAAGCATGGGACCAGCAGATGGTGTAATTGTTAAGTCACTGGACTCACACATAGTTGACCATGGTTTGAGTTCTGGACCCAGTGGCTTAAAACTCTCAATGGTACTTGTGTGTACATTTCCAAAAACCTGAAAGGAAAATGGAGAAGAGATTGTGACTTGGTTAACCTCTGTGGGGAATGATTTCTTGCTTTTTGTGTCTATGCATCTTTCTGTCTCTTCTACAAGTGCACATGCCCTATAGAAAAATCTCTCTAAAACAAAGTAAGAAGAGAAAGATAGAAAAGAGAAAGAAAGAAAAAGAAAAGAAGAAAGAAGGAAAGGAGAAAGAGAAAAAGAAAGAGAGAAAGAAAGAAAGAAAGAAAGAAAGAAAGAAAGAAAGAAAGAAAGAAAGAAAGAAAGAAAGAAAAAGAGAAAAAAAGAAAAAGAGAGAAAGAAAACTACAGACATTAGATCTGGAGTATGGTCCTAGTCTTCTGAACCCGCAGCTTAACTCTCTCCAAAAGTACTAGCTGGGGAATTCTGCAAAGGACTGACCCAAACAATCCCAAAGTGAGGTCTGTTTGTAATCCAAGAAAGAAGCACTAAATGCAGATTTCTCCAACAATTCTGAGATGAACTCTTTTCATATTCCAGGAAACACAAAGCACTTATTAAGGAAACATCCATGGGGATATGAGGAGTCCAGCAATATGAAGTTGCAAAAGACAGCAAGATAGGGACCAGTAGTTGGCATAATGGCTGTGCTGCTGGACTCCCATATAGTTGATAGCAGTTCAAGTCCCAGACCTGGTAGCTTAAACTCAAGCCTGGCGCATGTGCATGCGTGCCCAAGATCCCAGGAGGAGAATTGAAGAGAAGGGATTGCAGCGTGGCCATCCCTTGGAAATGATTTCTATCTGTATGTCTCTGTCTTACTGGCGAGCACATGCACACTATACCAAAAATCTCCAAAGAAAAGGACAGCAAGACAATGATGTTAAATATATGTATACTCCCTGCAAGAGGATTGTGTTATGGAGCTTTTATGAAGGTTTAAGAAGTTATGCTCAAGGCAGGAATGAATTTCTTATGAATTTCTTTTTTATGTATATTTATATATTTCTTATTATTCATACATTAAATTGCTATACATCATTTAGATTGTGAAGAGACGTTACCCAGCATGAAAGAATTTCTACCTGCTTAGCAACATGTTTAATCTTTTAGCATTTTGAGCAACAACCAAAACAAGTTTTTCAGTGCCTAGGAATGATCAAGAACACAGCTTGGGATCAACTACAGGGAAACAAGCAACTGGTCAGGTCACAAAGCAGTTAAGGCACTCTGTGTTTTCCATCAGTACAAAGTAAAAGCAGAGACAATGAGGGAACACACAGATGGGTGTGTTCAAATTGCTTGATAAATGTTATTTTTCTTAATTGGGGTACGTTGTTGTGTGACCTAGAAAGAGCACTATGGAGTGAAAGAGAACACTCTATTAGGACAAAACGCAATCCTACAGACACATATGTCCACAAGAATTTAGAAATGGTTTTGTTGCTGATTATTTCTTTGATTTTCTGTGATCAAAACAACCAATACTTTGTCTAAAATTACATTGATATGAATGTATTTGATTTACTAATCTCTTTATAAAGAATATAGAAGGAATTTCTTACCAAAAATAAATATTTATAAAATACTGAGCAAATATCCAATAGTCTCATTCTAAATCTTTTCCTCACTCAATAAATATTACTCTCCAAGCTTCTCCTTGGAAACTCTCAAATACAACCAACTGAGCACTTAAAAAAATTATAATACTTAAAATGACCTAATATTATCACTTCAAAGTAGTTTACATCAAAGCAAAATATTAATAATTACAGGAATTCTTTGATAACTTGTTCTGTAGTCTTCTCTGTCATCAAGGACTTTCTGAAATGCTTAAGCATATATTTCAATGGGGTTTTAATCAAACTATTTTGTCCACCTATAGTATAAAAACAACTCCGGAGTTCAGGAAGGCAGGTATGGCTTCTGAGCATGTGCCTGCTCCCTGCAGCAATTTAAGTTGCTCAGACCTGCCTGAGCTGCTACAGCTTACAATTGCATGCAGAGCCAGGTGGTGCAAGCAGAGCTCAGTGATGCAGTGATGCATGCTCAGTTGTGTGACCCCATGAGTCCCAGTGTGCTCCGCCAGCCTCACGTACACACTCCAGGTGAGTTATGCTGGGCTTCTTGCAAGTTAAAAACACCACAATGCAATGAAAACCCCAACACTTCTCAAGTAAATCAAATCTAAGAGATATCTCTGGAACGAACTCCAGTTGCTATGGGCCACTGATATCAGTACAGGACAAACAAAAGGACTAGTACAATGGGAAACACCATGACAAGAAGTTCAGAGTCTGCAACCCTAGCAACTATTAGTATGACGTCCAAGATCCCCTGGGGGTTTATTCAATCTCTTGCCAGTCTGGAGGAAAGGGCTGTGAGTGCACATGAGTGAGTGCACTAAGAGGGCTAATTCTGTTGGGAATGGGGATGTGCCATGAAACTGCCTCCGCAAAGATTTTGAATTGTCTAAGGCTTTTAACTCTCAGGTGGTATGTCTAGAGCCTGAAGCCAGACTGATGAGACACTGAAACTGAGGTCAAAAAGAGTTCAGGGGCCAGAAGAAACTATATGGGCTTCTGATCTTAATATTTCTCTATGGGAGTTGTCTTAAAATAGGCTTTCTTGCACACTTCTGGCAAGGGTGTAAATAGTACTCCCTACCTTTGAATCCCTAAAGCATTCACACTGTTCCCAGAGAAAGGACAGAGGTATTTAACTTGAGAGAAAAGTAGGTGGACTAACAAGAAGAGGGTGGGTCTCCTTTCAAAATATTCTCTAACTCAGTGATGCTACTTCTGAGTGACAGACAAAAAGAGGGGGAGATGAGAAAAGAAATGAATGATAATAGGGAGTCAGTGTTTTGGACCTAACCAAGAGAGGGGTAGATCTTCTGAAAAAACAGACCAAGAGTACTGACATAAGAGGCAGTCTTCTGACCTGTGAGAGAAATGAGTTTAGCCTTAGTGTCCTCCTTCGGGGATGTTTTCTCGCTTGCTTCAGAAAAAAAGTGCCCAGTATGTGAGGACACGAGGACTTTCCTGACATACAAGAGAATCAAGTATTCCCATGTTTTTCTCCCTGCAATGATGCTGCAAGTCAAACAAAGGGTGGGGTCTCTCCTCCGAAGAGGTGATAAAATAGGTACGTGCCTGACTGCATCCCTCATGGAAACGTTGGTGCCCCTCACTATTGGCTGTCGGGTATAAACACCTGGTAGGACTGGGCACACAAGGAGGGATGGAATACCTTAGTGCCCAAGGCAGGCCTAAACAGTATGAGGCTGCCATGGAACCTCAGATGAGGACCCACTCAGACTCTGTGGCCAAAGCCATGAGTCATGAACACAGTCACATGGTCACTCATTCACCATTGAAACAAGAAGTAACAAGACATTCCCTCTCACCAAGAATTATTCCTTAAAGTGACAGTAGTGACAGAATGGACTCATAAAGTGAAATACACAATGGTTAGGAGGGACTCAAACCCCCAATCTAGTGAAATGCAAGATTCCTAAGGGCTAAGACAGACTTGAACCCTCAATCTAGCAACTTAGACTATAAGACATCTACCTAAGGAGGGACTTAAAGCCCTGATCTAGGAACCCAGATTGTCAGACACTGTCTAAGGAAGGATTCAAACCGCAAGTCTAGACACATATCAGCCCAGCTCTAAATTCCAGCAATGTCTTGGTGGAATCTGAGTAGAAGCTCCTTCAACTGCACCCAGTTAGACCTGAAATACTCATCAGTGGTACCTCGTGTGCCAGTCTCATACTCCTGAGTCTACTAGTCTTAATCAGAAAGAGTAAGGAGAAACAGAGGAGAAAAGAAGAGGAAAGACTCCGGAGGGTTTCTTACCAAGACTTTGTGGTTGGGAGGAACAGTTGGTGTCCCTCGTCTGGCTATCAAAGATCCAGAAAGGTGTCCCTAGGGCCCTGGAACATCTCAGTTTGTGCCTTCCCCAGAGTACCCTGAGGGTTGGGCAGCTGGATGCCTGAGGCTGCCCTCCCTGGAGGCCTCATCCAGGTACAACTAGGTTCAATCTCGCTGGGGCCTCCAAATGTTGTATTTAAATGAGTGCGATAATAAGAGGACATCTAGTTTTAGCCAAATTAAAGGAGCTTTTATTAAGCTAGTAGCTCTGGGATGACTCAAGTAACTCCAAAACACTGCAGCCCCAAAGGAGGAGGGAGCAAGTTTTATAAAGGCAAAAAAGAGAATTGGAAAAAACTGTACATCTAAGAAAGTACAGGCCTTGAGTTATGTGAAAACACTTAACAAAAGCCAAAAGAAGTGAGTTATCAGGAAGGACAGTTATAATTGGCTGGATAGTTACAATGGGATGAATAGTTATAATTGACTGCATCAGCTGGTGATACATATTTAGTTAGGAGGACATGATAGGACGGCAGTGTTTATCTAGGGTTGATAAGTATTCAGTGAGGAATTTTTAGGAGACACATATGGGGCAGGGTACAGGGAGAGGGAAATGACGTAGAGTCATATTCAAAATTGGGGTGCTCATGCTTTAATATGACATACTTTGATCAACATCTCCCATCTCTACTCTCCCCTAATCATACACGTCTTCAGTAACTACTATTCTATTCTCTATCCTCATGAGGGCAACTGTTTTAGGTTCCACATGTAGTGATATTTGAGAGTATTCCCATTTCCTTCTCTGAATTAATTTACTTAACATGATGTCCTCCAGGGACATCAAAGTTGTCACAGGATTTTTTTCTTTCATATTGCTGAATAGTCTCCAATTGTATACATGTATTACATCAGTTTTATCCTCTAATTCATTGATGGATACATAAATGGATATGTAAACATGTTAACCTATGGCTATGGTAAGTAACATGGGAGTATAATGAACATGGGAGTGTAGAGAGTTCTTCAGCACACTCATTTTATTCACTTTGAATAGATACCTTATAGTGAGATTGCTGGGTCCTAGAGTAGTTCTTGATTGTTGTGGTGATTACATGATCATTTACATTTGTCCAAATTTTCAAAATTATACATTTAATATTTTGTAAATAAATTATACTCTTTTAACTAAAAAGGTAAAAAATATGTCAAATAATGGAAATAACAGCTATGTACTTGTTCAGAAAACTAAGCTAGGTTCCCACACGCAGTTTAATTGCTTATTCCCTGAACAAGGAGAATAAGAATCCACTGCCCTCATGGGAAGGTGATTCCTTTGAGATTTCCAGATCTAGAACTCCCTCCTTACCCACATCCACTGCCTTTAAAATACCAACTTGTTCTCCTGTTTGACATTTTAGAGGGAACAGACCACGTTCAGATTTCCTTTGGTCATTTATTTATTCACTTGAATAGGAATGGTTGTTAGTACATATGTTGGCTTTGTCCCAAACCACATCTTCTGAATTTGCAATCACTGACAGAGAAAAATGCCCAACATAAAAATTAGATTGAATGAATTAAAGTAATAGGCCTTTACTGAGCTGTTTTATAGTCCCTGTCTTACTTTTCGGAGGCAAAATATATTTCTGCATTATTCTCTGACATATGCAGGAGTCTTAATTTGTTTATTTCATGAATTAAAAAAAAATTTACATTGGCATAGGATAAGTGACTTTTTTATGTCACTTTTTTATCTGTGTCTAAGAGAGATCTTCTCTAATAAAATTATTTGTTATCCCGTGGCAGAGTTTTAGATTGCTCATTCAAAATTCAGGATCTCAGTACCTTCTCTCAAGAAGCAAGGTAAGCTCATATTTCAGATACATTTTCTTTGAGAAGTGTAATAATTTTAAAATATTAGGGAAGCTACAACTGCTGAGTTTTATTTGCGCTCAAGATAATGATGTCATGAACGTATTTCTGAAGTGTTTGTATTGGAATCCTAAAAATATCCTATGTTGTTTCCAGTAGGATGTTTCATGATTCTCATAAATCATGAAGTTAATTCCTAAAAAGGATGGGCAAAAATATATTATAGACAATGCTTTCAATGAGTAACTGGAAATTTTATCTTATTACTACCTGTTCACTACTTTACTTACTTCTCTGTCACTGTACGGAAATTGTACCAGTTTGTGCAGATATTTCATTAGATTCCAGAAAGTTCCTCACAAAATTATTTAGATCCTTACACTATTCTATTATTCTTTACGAGATAATCTCTCCTCTATCTTTACCTCTAGAAAACACTCAGCAATGTGGTAGTTTAGAGTACACGTTGTGAAGTCAGTCATACCTACAATTGAGCCTTGAATCTACCTTACAGTAGACATGTGATATTAGGGAGTATTATAACTTGTAAAATCCTCACTTTCCTATTCTGTAAAGTATTATCAATAGTACTGATTTATAAAGTTGTAAAGAGTAAATTAACTATACTAACATCTGAATCTATAATTCTCTAGTAAGTGAATGTAAAAAATAGTTTATGTTATAACATTTCTAGATTTCATATCATGTATGCTGTTAATTGGCAAACAAATATACTGTAAGAGACTAGCAATATCAAGTGAAGTTACAACATTGCTAGAAAAGGGCTAAGAAAGATAGCTACAGAAAATTATGCTGGCAAAGTCTCTAAGTTCAAATTAAAATGAAAAACCAATCTTACAAAGCAGGTAGCCACCAGCACACATCTGAACACTAGAAGAAAATCTCCTATTCATATATTTTCAATCTTCTATCTCCATGAATCATCTAACAATGGGAATAGATAGAGTAGGAATGAGTTTTCAAAAAGGAAAATCAATACTCTGATGGCTGGGGTTATATGGTAAGCATATATTCAATTACCAGTCCAACAGAGAGATCAGGAATAGTGGTATGAATCACAACCCCAACACCTAAGGAAGGCTGGAGTTGGAGGTCTGTGAGCTCAAGGCTGACCTAAGCAACATAGTGAGGCCGTGATAAAAAAGAATAAGGCACAGTAGTGTGTGTATGTTGTCTAGGCTAGGAAGCTATGGTTAGAGGAAGAGAACAATGAGACTCTGTCTTTAAAAAAATAAATAAATAAAAAGAAAAAAATGAAACTTCTTAAAAATAGAAAGGCAGAAAAATTAAGCTAGAAGTCCTTGGATCCTCACTTAGAATGGGTGATTCATAAAGAGAAACAATGAAAAACACTGAGTGTTCTACTCTGTGAGAAAAAGCAGATACAACAATGGACTTCTAGGCTTCATACTCACCCAGACCTTGGGGGTCACTTCACCCCAGATAAGCCAAGATAGAAACTATTATCCCATCCTAATTAAAATGCCATAGCAAGCACTCATAAAGACTGTGCTGAACTCTGCTTTGTGGTAACTGGTTTTGTATATTATTTATATAATTTATTTTAACTCTTAATAAAACTCCTTCCTAAGGTTATTTATTAATTTATTCATTTCTTCCATGACAGAGAGAGAGAAACAGAAAGAGGCAGAGAGAGACAAAAACTCCCAGCAGGGTCTTTACATTATGATCCATCCCCAGGTTCAGTCAGCCAAAATTATAGGCACACACATGTCCTGAATGTATAGGAAGAACTCAGGACCTGAGCCTAGGACCTTCTCATGTACCTTCACCGTCATGAATGTGTGCCACCAAGGTTGGACTATAATAGCTTTTATTATATTTTATTACTCTCTGCATCTCAAGATGGTAGAAATGAGACTCAAATAAGTTATTTTAGGACTAGTGTCTCTCAGTACCAAGTGGTGAGTCTTATTTGGATGCATTCACACTTCTTCTCAGAGCCCAGATTTAGTTCTTTACCTTCTCTTCAGAATTTTCTCGGCTAGGACCAGCAGATGGAGTAATGGTTACATCACTGAACTCCCACATGGTCAACTCTAGTTCAAGTCCCAGACCTGGCAGCCTCAAACTCATGCCGTGTGCATGCCCAAAATCCCAAAAGGAGACTGGAGAAGGGACTGCAGCGTGGCAATCCCCTGTAGGGGTGGTTTCTCACTTTCTGTCTTTTGTCTCTCTGACAAGAGCACATGGCCTATAGCAAAAATCTCTCTAACATTTAATTTCTTTGCTGATTGCATATGCAGCTTCTGCTTCTGTGTTGTTATCTCATTGCATATAGTTTATATAAATGACTCAGTTAATCCTCTGTCAACCTCAAGCATTAAACTTAGTCTAATGGATAAGTTAATAAATGAAAACTGAGTTAAATTTAATTCAATTATAGTTCAGATAATAATATGAGTCTTGTGAATCACTTCTGAGTTCAAAACTTGATTCTGTCCCTTGATATTTATATAAATTTGCCACAAATTGTCAATATTTTTATAAGTCATTGAGGTAATTAAACATATTAAGCATGCATGGGAGTGTTTAGAATGAGCACTATAAAAGGTACCTGTGGGGACCAGAAGGTGACATGGTGGTTAAGGCACTGGCACTCCCACATGGCCAACCATGGTTCAAGTCCCAGATCTGGTGGCTTGCTTTCTCACTTTCCCACTCTCTCTCTCTCTCTCTCTCTCTGTGTCTCTCTCTGGTCAAATTTTTTAAAAAATGAATAAATAAAATTAAATTAAATAATTCTTTTTAACAAGTTAGCTATTAATTCAGGTGATCTGATTTGGAATATGAATTTATTGCAAGTATGTGACCTTAAACAAATCAAAACATTTCTTCACTTATGCACCTCAGGTTGTCCATTTATGCAAGAAAGAAAATGGGTATGTAATCTGTGTCAATTTCGCAATCTCCAAAGTCTTTAACCCTATGGACAGCTACTCGTCTCAAGATCCTGCCTTCTAACGTCCTGTGATTCATTTAGCCTTTCCACATGCCCAGAATAATGAGTCAAATAAACTACTTTCTTCAATTCACCCAACCTTAGATATTTCTGTAAGCCACAGAATAACAAATTAAGATGTCTATTAAATATTT
This sequence comes from Tupaia belangeri chinensis, assembly GCF_000334495.1. Classification (NCBI taxonomy): domain Eukaryota; kingdom Metazoa; phylum Chordata; class Mammalia; order Scandentia; family Tupaiidae; genus Tupaia; species Tupaia belangeri. Next base: position 80,532 of record NW_006160102.1, on the reverse strand, counting down.
CTTTCATTATGATTAATGATCTAGACTAGAGAATCAGAAAGAATAAATAATGGCTATGAAAAAATGAGGAAACAATGAAATATGTGCATGTGTGTGCATGCAAAAGAGATTTATGTTTATTTTACATTTACCAAGTGCTCCTTTCTTTTCTCATCTTTTCAGATAATCCTGTAGGTCACATGGAGAATACTACAAAGGTGACTCATTTTATTCTGCTGGGTCTAACCAACACCACAGATCTTCAAATCCCACTCTTTGTCTTGTTCACCCTCATTTACCTCATCACTCTGACTGGAAACCTGGGGATGATGGTGTTAATCATGTTGGACTCTCGTCTCCACACTCCCTTGTATTTTTTCCTCAGTAACCTGTCTTTTGTGGACTTGTGTTACTCTACAACCATCACTCCCAAGGTCATTGCTGGGTTCCTTATACAAGACAAAGTCATCTCCTACAATGCCTGTGCTGCTCAGTTATTCTTTTTCGTAGCCTTGGCCACTGTGGAGAATTTACTCTTAGCCTCTATGGCTTATGACCGCTATGCAGCAGTGTGTAAGCCTCTCCATTATACCACCATCATGACGACAAGTATGTGTGCTCGCCTGGCCGTAGGTCCCTACATCTACGGTTTCCTGACTGCCTCTATTTACATTTGTAATACTTTCAACCTCTCTTTCTGTAAGTCCAATGTGGTCCATCAATTTTTCTGTGACTTTCCAGCAGTCATGGCTCTCTCTTGCTCTGATAAACATATTAGTGAGTTGATTCTTCTTTTTATATCAAGCTTTAATGTGTCTTTTGGTCTTCTGGTTATCATGATTTCCTATCTATTTATATTTATCACCATCTTGAAGATGCATTCTTCTCGGGGACACCAAAAAGCTTTATCCACATGTGCATCCCATCTCACTGCAGTCTCCATTTTTTATGGGACAATTATTTTCATGTATTTGCAGCCGAGTTCCAACCATTCAATGGACACAGATAAAATTGCATCTGTGTTCTATACTATGGTCATCCCCATGCTGAATCCTGTGGTGTACAGCCTTAGAAACAAAGAAGTCAAGAATGCATTCAAGAAGGTTGTTGAGAAGACAAAGTTGTCTGGAAGACTCTGCTTTTAACCTTGTAGGGTGCATTATAACCTAGCTTCATTTCCTTCAGAACTTTTCCCTGAAATTAATCACATTTTACCTTCACAATGCAATTTGATTTCTGTGGAGACTGGCTTGCTTTAAAATTTGCTGCCAAGGAAAAAGAAAACAAGTCTAGAAATTTATTATCTTCATGATGATAGCATATATGTTGGGGTCTCGTCAAAATATTTTAAAATGACACTTGATTTATTCACTTGCCCCACTATATTTTTCTACCTATGTCAATGCAAGTATATGTGTAAAAGAGTACAAAATATGTTTGTTTAGAAGTACATATAAATGAGAAATTTGTCGGAGGAAAGTGAAGTATGAGTAGTTTTTATTAAAGCAATTTATATTAATTTGGGTATTAAAACAAACTTTTGTGTTTCTTTCTTTAGTTATATTACTAGTCTAAAAACACAAAGTAGGGAAAAAATTATGGACTTTAAATGAAAGTATGTTCCTTGGGGTCTCATTTGATAGAGACATAAATTATTACTGCATCCTACATAAATTAAAATTGTTTCTGACCTTATTGTTTTGTAGAACCTACATAGACACACAAAAATTTTCCCAAAAAATAAACTCATTTTAGTATAAAATAATAATAGTAATGTATTTGTATATGACCACAAACATCTCACACTATTTAAAAATGTACCGAGTGGGACCAGCAGGTGCTATAGTACTTAAAGTGCTGAACTTCCATTTGCTGATTGCAGTTCTAGTCTCAGACCTGGTGGCTTGAAACATGACAGGTAAGTGTGCACACAAGAATAATGGAGAAGGAATTATTATGGCTTGCCCATCCCTTCTTGAATATTTGGGCAGTGAGAATGTAAACTTGCCAGCCACTGTGGAGAATGATATGGAGGTTCCTCAAAAACCTTCAAGTAGAACTACCATATGATCCAGCAATTCCACTCCTGGGTATCTACCAAAAGGACAGAAGAATGAATTGGAAAAGGACTTGCACATTGATGTTTATTGTGCCACTATTCACGATTGCTAAGACACTGAACAAACCCAAATGTCTAAAACAGATGAATGGATTAAAAAATTGTGGCACATGTACTCCATGGAATACTATTCAACCATAAAAAACAACAAGGCCCTGGAATTTGATAGAAAGTGGACAAATATGGAAGACTCATTGCTGAGTGAAGTAAGTCAGCTATGAAAGAGAGACATTGTATGTCTCCACTTAACATATACCAACTGTCTGCACTCTATGGTACAGACTGAAAGACTGGAGAAGATAAAAGCATCGAAAATTATAATGGATACTAGAGACAAAGCAGAAAGAGAGTGTGGGAAGGGAAAAGCATAGGAAAGGAAATATGGGGGTAAAATAGAAAGGTAAGATACTTGTGGGACACAGATAAGGTTTCTTATCTATTAACGAGTATGTGCATAATAGTCTCAACTGGGCTGCACTGAAGTGTATATCATGCTGGGTAAAGTCTCTTCACAATCTAAATGATGTATAGCAATTTAATGTATGAACCATAATTTAAAAATTAATTAAAGAAAGAGCAAGAGATGAGCATGAATTAAAAGTAAAACAAAATTTTTAAAACCTTGTAGTAACAAATGCTAGAAAAATGTAAAGTAGTTAAAATACATTTATGGTACACATGCAAAGTGATAGCACCACTTCAAAAGCAGTTCAGCCGATTCCATTCCATTAAACATATATTTGCCATGTGACACAAGAATCTAACTCCTGGGGAACCAGCAGTTAGCGTAATGGCTATGTCGCTGGACTCCCACGTAGTCGACCGCGGTTTGCGTCTCGGACCCGGTGGCTTAAATCTCACGCTAGGCGCGCATGCGTGCGTGCCCAAGATCCCGAGAGGAGAATGGAGGAGAAGGGATTGCGGCGTGCCCATCCCCCCTGCTCGCTTTCTGTCTCCATGTCTCTGTCTGTCTGGCGAGCGCACGCACCCTATAGCGAAAACCTCTCCAAAAAAAATTAAATAAATAAAAAATTAAAATAAAAAAAAAGAATCTAACTCCTATGTATTTATTCAAATAAATTAAAAATCTCTATTCCTAAAAAAAAAAAAAGATGTATCTCAAAATGTACAATAAATTAAAGGACCCATACTCACAGTCTATGTAATAGTAAGACTGTAAAATTCTATTGAAAGGAAATTCTTGTAAAGTCATAACTGTGTGGAAAAAAACAATTAAGTGGTTGCCACGTCATAGGTAGAAGAAAGCATTGACTACAAGACTACAAGAATCTCAGGGGTTTTTTCTAGGATGATAGGAATCTTTTCTATAATTGTGGTAGTGGCTACGCAATTTGTCTACACATATATTTAATATATTAAGCATATATTTAAATGGGGTTTTAATGGAACTATTTTGTCCACCTATGGTAAAAAATTGACTCCAGAGTTCAGGAAGACAGGTATGGATTCTGAGCATGCGCCTGCTTCCTGCAGTTATTTAAGTTCAGGGACTTGCTCAGCCCTGCCTGAGCTGCTACAGCTTACAATTGCATGCAGAGCCAGGTGGTGCATGCAGAGCTCAGTGGTGTAGCGATGCATGCTCACTTCTGTGACCCCATGAGTCCCAGTGTGCTCCACCAGCCTCACGTCCACACTCCAGGTGAGTTATGCTGGGCTTCTTGCAAGTTAAAAACACCACAGTGCAATGAAAACCCCAACGCTTCTCAAGTCAATCAAAGCCGAGAGACATCTCTGGAACCAACTCCAGTCACTAGGGGCCATTGATGTAAGTCCAGGGTAGACAAAGGACTAGTACAATGGCAAGCACAATGACAAGCAGTTCAGAGTATGCAGCCCTAGCAAACATAGGAATGACTTCCAAGATCCCTTGGGGGTTTGTTCAATCTCCTGCCACAGGCTGGAGGAAAGGACTATGAGTGCACACGAGTGAGTGCACTAAGAGGGCTAATTTTCTGGGAAGTAGGTATTATGCCATGAATCTGCCTCTGCAAAGATTTTGAATTGTCTGAGGCTGTAACCATTGAATTGTCTAGAGCCTGCAACCAGACTGATGAGACTGCTGAGACTGAGGTCAAAAAGAGTTCAGGGGCCAAAATGAACTATATGGGCTTCTGAACTTAATATTTCTCTATGGGAGTTGTCTTAAAATAGTCTTTCTTGAACACTTCTGACAAAGATTTAAAAAGCACTGCCTAGCTTCAGATCCCTAAAGCAATGACACTGTTCCCCAGTGAAAGGACAAAAGTATTTAGCTAGAGAGAAATGTAGGTGGACTAACAAGAAGAGGGTAGGTCCCCTTTCAAAGTATTCTCTAACTCAGTGAAGCTACTTCTGAGTGACAGACAAAAAGAGGGGGAGATGACAAAAGAAATGAATGATAATAGGGAGTCAGTGTTTTGGACCTAACCAAGATAGGGGTAGATCTTCTAAAAACCATACCAAGAATATTGACATAAGAGGCAGTCTTCTGACCTGTGAGAGAAATGAGTGAGGTAAGCCTTAGTGTCCTACCTCAGGGACATTTTCTCACTTTCTTCAGGAAGAAAGTGCCCAGTATGTGAGGGCACGAGTACTTTCCTGATATACAAGAGAATCAAGTATCTCCAAGTTTTTCTTCCTGCAATGATGCTGCAAGTCAAACAAAGGGTGGGGTCTCTCCTCCGAAGAGGTGATAAAATAGGTACGTGTCTGACTGCACCCCTCATTGGAAACGTTGGTGCCCCTCACTATTGGCTGTCGGGTATAAACACCTGGTAGGACTGGGCACACAAGGAGGGATGGAATACCTTAGTGCCCAAGGCAGTCCTAAACTGTATGACGCTGCCATGGAACCTCAGATGAGGACCCACTCAGACTCTGTGGCCAAAGCCATGAGTCAAGAACACAGTCACATGGTCACTCATTCACCATTGAAACAAGAAGTAACAAGACATTACCTCTCACCAAGAAATATTCCTGAAAGTGACAGTAGTCACAGAATGGACTCATAAAGTGAAATACTCAATGGTTAGAAGGGACTCAAACACCCAATCTAGTGAAATGCAAGATTCCTAAGGGCTAAGACAGACTTGAACCCTCAAACTAGCAATGTAGACTGCTAGACTTCTACCTAAGGAGGGACTTAAAGCCCTGATCTAGCAACCCAGATTGTCAGGCACTGTCTAAGGAAGAATTCAAATACCCACTAGAGACACATATCTGCCCAGCTCTCAATTCCAGCAATGTCTTGGTGGAATCCGAGTAGAAACTCCTTCAGTTGCACCCAGTTGGACCTGAAATACTCATCAGCGGTACCTCGTGTGCCAGTCTCATACTCCTGAATCAGCTAGTCTTAATCAGAAAGAGTAAGGAGAAACAGAGGAGAAAAGAACAGGAAAGACTCCAGAGGGTTTCTTACCAAGACTTTGTGGTTGGGAGGAACAGTTGGTGTCCCTCGTCTGGCTATCAAAGATCCAGAAAGGTGTCCTTAGGGTTCTGGAAAATCTCAGCTTCTGCCTCCCCCAGAGTACCCTGAGTGTTGGGAAGCTGGGTGCATGAGGCTGCCCTCCCTGGAGGCCTCATCCAGGTACTACTAGGTTAAATCTCGCTAGGGCCTCCAAATATTGTATTTCAATCAGTGCAAGAATAAGAGGGCATTCTACTTTTAGTCAAATTAAAGGAGCCTTTATTAAGCTAGCAGCTCCAGGAGGACTCAAGTTACTCCAAAACCTTGCAGCCCCAAAGCAGGAGAGAGGAAGTTTTATAAAGGCATAAACCTCAAAGGTAAAAAAAAAGAAAAAAAAAAAACTGCACATCTAAGGAAGTACAGGCCTACAGGCCTTGAGTTATATGAAAACGGTTAACAAAAGCCAAAAAAAGTGAGTTATCTGGAAGGACAGTTATAATTAGCTGGACAGTTACAATGGGATGAATAGTTATAATTGACTACATCACCTGGTGATAAATATTTAGTTAGGAGGACATGATAGGACGGCAGTGTTTATCGAGTGTTGATAAGTATTCAGTGAGGAATTTTTAGGAGACACATACGGGTCAGAGTACCGGGAAAGGGAAATGGCAGGAGAGTCACATTCAAAATTGGGGTGCTCATGCTTCAATCTAACATACTTTGATCAACATCTCCCCATCTCTACTCTCCCCTAATCATACATGTCTTCGTTAACTATCATTCTATTCTCTATCCTCATGAGGGCAACTGTTTTCGGTTCCACATGTAGTGATATTAAAGAGTATGTCCATTTTCCTGTCTGAATTATTAACATGATGTTCTCCAGGGACATCAAAGTTGTCACAGGATTTTCTTCTGTTTTATTGCTGAATACTCTCCCATTGTATACATATATCACATCGATTTTATCCTCTAATTCATTGATGGACACATAAATTGATATGTAAACATATTAACTTATGGCTATTGTAAATAACATGGGAGTATAATGAACATAGGAGTATAGAGAGTTCTTCAGCACACTCATTGTATTCACTTTGAATAGATACCCTGTGGTGAGATTGCTGAGTCCTAGAGTAGTTCTTGATTGTCATGGTGATTACATGGTCACTTCTATTTGTCCACATTCTCAAAATTATACATTTAATGTTCTGTATATAAATTATACTTTTTTAACTAAAAAGGAAAAAAATATGACAAATAATGGAAATACAACTATGAACTTGTTCAGAAAACTAAGCTAGGTTCCCAGACGCAGTTTAATTGCTTATTCCCTGAACAAAGGGTATAAGAGAATCCATTGCCCTCACAAGAGGGCGGTTCCTTTGAGATTTCCATATCTAGAAGTCCCTCCTTACCCACATCCACTGCCTTTGAAATACCAACTTGTTCTCCTGTTTCACATTTTAGTGGGAATAGACAATGTTCAGAGTTCCTTTGGTCATGAATTTTTTCACCTGAATAGGAATGGTTGTTAGTACATATGTTGGCTTTGTCCCAAACCACAGCTTCTGAATTTGCAGTCAATGACAGAGAAAAATGCCCAACATAAAAATTGGGTTGAATGTGGTTAAAGTAATAGGCCTTTACTGAGTTGTTTTATAGACTTCATCTTACTTTTCAAAGTATAGTTCTGCATAATTCTCTGACATATGTTGGAGCCTTAATAATATGTTTATTTCACAAATTAAAAATATTTAGATTGGCATAGGATAAGTGAATTTTTAAGTCAATTTTTTATCTGTGTCTAAGAGAGAGATTCTCTGATAGAATTACTCGTTTTCCTGTGGCAGAGTTTCAGATTGCTCATTTCAAATTCAGGATCTCAGTACCTTTTCTCATGAAACAAGGTAAGCTGGTATATTTTAGATACATTTTCTGTGAGAAGTGTAATAATATAAAAATATTAGGGAAGCTGTAACTGTTGAGCTTTATTTGAGCTCAAGATATGATGTCAAGAACATTTTTCTAAAGGGGTTAGATTGGAGTCCTAAAAATATCCTGTGTTGTTTCCAGTAGGATATTTCATGATTTTCATAAAGCACAAAGTTAATTCCTAAACAGGATGGGGGAAATCTATTATAAACAATGCTTTCAATGAATAATTGGTAATTTGATCTTCTTTACTACCTGTTCACTACTTTACTTACTTCTCCATCACTGTACGGAAATTGAACCAGTTTGTGCAGATATATCTTTAGATTCCAGAAAGTGCCTCACAAAATTAATTAGATCCTGACACTCTATAACTTGTAATATTCTCACTTTCCTATTCTGTATTGGCAATAGTACTGATTTATAAAGTTGTAAAAAGTAAGTAAACTATACTAGCATCTGAGTCTATAATTCTCTAGTAAGTGAATGTAAAATATAGCTTATGTTATAAAATTTCTAGATTTCATATCATGTATGCTGTTAATAAGCAAACAAATATACTGTTAGGGACTAGTAATATTGAGTGAAGTTACAAAATTGCTAGAAAAGGGTTAACAAAGACATCTACACAAAATTATGCTGCCAAAGTCTCCGAATTCAAATTACAAATGAAAAACCAATCTTACAGAGCCAGTAGCCACAATTACACATCTGAACACTAGAAGAAAATCTCCTATTCATGTATTTTCAATCTTCTATCTCCATGAATTATCTAACAATGGGAGTAGATAGAGTAGGAATGAGTTTTCAAAAAGGAAAATTCCTATTCTGAACTCTGGGATCATATGAGAACCATATATTCAATTTCCAGTACAGCACAGAGACGAGGCATAGTGGTATGTACCATAACTTTAACATCTCAGGAAGGTTGAAGTTGGTGGCCTGTGAGCTCAAGGCTGACCTAAGCAACATAGCAAAACCATGTTAAAAAAGAATAAAGCACAGTGGTGCATGTATGTTGTCTAGGCTAGAAGGCTAAGGTTAGAGGAAGAGAACAATGACACTCTGTCTTTAAAAATATAAATAAATAGAGAAAATAAAACTTCTTCAAAATAGAAAGGCAGGAAAATTAAGCTAGAAGTCCTTGGATCCTCACTTAGAATGGGTGATCCATAAAGAGAAACAATAAAAAACAATGAGTGTTCCTCTACCGTGTGAGAAAATGCAGATCAAACAAATGACTTCTAGGCTTCATACTCACCCACACCTTGGAGGTCACTTCATCCCAGATCTTTTTCAAACCAAGATATAGACCATCATCCCATCCTAATTAGAATGTCATAGCAAGCACTCATAAAGCCTGTGCTGAACTCTGCTTTATGGTAACTGGTTTTCTATGTTATTTCTTTTAACTCTTAACGGCAACTCCTTTGTAAAACGTTATTTATTAATTTATTTATTTCTTCCATGACAGAGAGAGGGAGACAGAAAGAGGCAGAGAGAGATAAGAACTCCCAACAGGGTCTTTCCATTATGATTCATCCTCAGGTTCAGTCAGCCAAAATTATAGGCACACACATGTCCTGAATATACAGGAAGAACTTGGGACCTGAGCCTAGGACCTTCCCATGTGCCTTCACCAGCATGAATGTGTACCACCAAGGTTGGACTACAATAGCTTTTATTATATTTTATTACTCTCTGTATCTCAAGATGGTTGAAATGAGACTCAAAGAAGTTATGTTAGGAGTTGTGTTTCTCAGTACAAAGTGGTGAGTCTTATTTGAATGCATTTACACCTCTTCTTAAAGTCCAAGTTCAGGGACCAGCAGTTAGTGTAATGGCTCTGTCACTGGACTCCCACGTAGTTGACCACGGTTCGAGTCCTGAACCCTGTGGCTTAAACTCACGCTTGGTGCGTGTGTGTGTGTGCCCAAGATCCCGAGAGGAGAAAGAGGAGAAGGGATTGCAGTGTGGCCATCCACCCCGGGGGGTGATTTCCTCCTTTCTGTTTCTCTGACTCTCTCTGTTTGTCTGGTGAGCGCACGCTCCCTACAGCAAGAATCTCTTCAAATAAATAAATAAATAAATAAAGTCCAAGTTCACTGATTTTGCCTCTCTACAGAATTTTCTTTGCTGGGACCAGCAGATGGAGTAATGGTGCATTGCTGCACTCCCACATGGTCAACTACAGTTCATGTCCTGGACCTGGTGGCCTCAAACTCATGCCGGCTGCAGGTACGTGAGTGCCCGAAATCCCAAAAGGAGACTGGAGAAGGGATTGCAGTGTAGCAATCCCCCTGAGGGGTGATTTCTTACTTTCTGTCTTTCGTCTCTCTGGCAAGAGCACATGACCTATAGCAACAATCTCTCTCTAAAAAAATGTCTTTGCTGGTTGTATATGCAGCTACTGCTGCTGAGTTGTTATCTCACTACATATAGTTTATATAAACGATTCAGTTACTCCACTGTCATCCGCAAGCATTAAGCTTAGTCTAATGGATAAGTTAATAAATGAAAACTGAGTTAAATTGAATTCAATTAAAGTTCAGATAATAATATGAGACTTGTGAATCACTGCTTCTGGGTTCAAAACTTGACTCTGTCACTTGATAGTTATATAAATTTGCCAAAAATTCTCAATATTTTTATAGTTCATTGAGGAAATTATACAGATTTAGCATACATGGAAGTGCTTACAATGAGCACTATAAAAGTTAGCTGTAGGGACCAGCAGGTGGCATGGTGGTTAAGGCAATGGACACTCCCACATGGTCAATCATGGTTCAAGACCAAGACATACTAGTTTGCTTTCTCACTTTTCTTCTCTCTCTTTCACTGTGTGTGTCTTTCTCTGTCCAAATAAAAAAAAAGAATGAATAAATAAAATTAAATAAAACATTTTTTTTAAAGTTAGCTGTTAATTCAGGTAATCTGATTTGGAAACTGAATCTCTTATAATTGTGTGACATTAAACAAATCATAACTTATTTCTTCACTTCTGCACCTCAGGTTGTCCACTTATGCAAGAAAGAAGATGGGCATGTAATCTATTAAATTCTTCAACCTCCAAAGTCTGTAATCCTATAAATAATATACCCACTGTCATAAGTTGATGTCTCATCATAAATCCATATGTTGGAATTTGATTGTATTTAAAAGGTATTAACTGGAAACTTAATCTCTTCATTGTGAACCATGATTATATCTTTTGATGTAATAAATTGATTAGGGCAGGAACTCTATTATTGGCTCTGGTGTGTATGTAAGAAGAAGGAGACCAGAGCAGGTGGAAACTTGTGGACAGCTACTCTTCTCAAGATCCTGCCTTCTACTATCCTGTGATTCATTTAGACCTTCCATTTGTCCAAAATAATGAGTCAAATAAACTACTCTCTTCCATTCACCCAGCCTTAGATATTTCTCTAAGCCACAAAATAAGAGATTAAGATGTCCATTAAATATTTCCTTCATTCTGATTAATGGTCTAGATTAGAAAATCAAAAAAAAATGACTATGGAAAAAGGAGGAAACAATGAAATACATGCATGAGTGTGCATGCAAAATGTTTATGATTATTTTACATTAACCAAGTGCTCCTTTCTTTTCTCATCTTTTCAGATAATCCTGTAGGTCACATGGAGAATACTACAAAGGTGACTCATTTTATTCTGGTGGGTCTAACCAACTCCGCAGATCTTCAGATTCCACTCTTTGTCTTGTTCACCCTCATTTACCTCATCACTCTGACTGGAAACCTGGGGATGATGGTGTTAATCATGTTGGACTCTCGTCTCCACACTCCCATGTATTTTTTCCTCAGTAACCTGTCTTTTGTGGACTTGTGTTACTCTACAACCATCACTCCCAAGGTCATTGCTGGGTTCCTTATACAAGACAAAGTCATCTCCTACAATGCCTGTGCTGCTCAGTTATTCTTTTTCGTAGCCTTGGCCACTGTGGAGAATTTACTCTTAGCCTCTATGGCTTATGACCGCTACGCAGCAGTGTGTAAGCCTCTCCATTACACCACCACCATGACGACAAGTATGTGTGCTC
>NW_006160102.1:67256-68814 GCF_000334495.1 Tupaia belangeri chinensis | reverse complement strand
CCATTCCATGGACACAGATAAAATTGCATCTGTGTTCTATACTATGGTCATCCCCATGCTGAATCCTGTGGTGTACAGCCTGAGAAACAAAGAAGTCAAGAATGCATTCAAGAAGGTTGTTGAGAAGACAAGATTGTCTGGAGGATTGAGCTTTTAACATTGTAGGGTTCATTATAACCTAGCTTCATTTCCTTCAGAACTTCTCCCTGAAATTAATCACATTTCTACCTTCACAATGCATTTGGAAGTAATGTATTTGTATATGACCACAAACATCTCCACTGTTTAAAAATGTACTGAGTGCGACCAGCAGGTGGTATAGTAGTTAAGTTGCTGAATTTCCATTTGCTTATTGCAGTTCTTGTCTCAGACGTGGTGGCTTAAAACATGCCAGGTAAGTGTGCACATGAGAAGAATGGAGAAGGAATTATTATGGCTTGCCAATCCCCTCTTGGATATTTGGGCGGTGGGGAGAGTTTGTACTTTGTGTCTCTCTGTTTCTCTAGTGAGTGCACACACTCTATCGCAAAAATCTCCCCCAAGAAAAGAAGGTTCTTGCTATCATTCTACTTCAGCTATGTTTTCTTCCAATAAGGGTTTTCAACTTGCTTTGAAGAATATTGTGCCGAACAGTTACTTAGTATGTGTCAGAAGAAATAAGGTGTGTGCTTTATAATCCTACAGAATACTCATTCACCTACATAAGACGTATGTTGTGCCATCACATGTCACTCCTAGCTTTTTATCTCACTACACTCACACCAGTCTCAGATAGTTGATACTATTCTAAGTATGTTCCTGTCTCAGGGAATTCATACTTGCTGTTATCTCCTTGTATTGATCCAAACAGAGATAGTTTTATTTCTTCCATTTCTATTTGGATACCTTTTAATGTAGTTTGTCTCGTCTAATTGCTTTGGATAGACTTCCTGGTACAATTTGAAACAGAGGTGCTAAAAATAGGAATACTTTGTACCTCATATGTGAAGTTGCTGGCCATTCAACTTTAAAAATTGTGTTTTTTTTGGACCAGCTGTTAGCGTAATGGCTATCTCGCTGGACTCCCTTGTAGTCGAACATGGTTCACGTCCCGGACCCGGTGACTTAAAATTCACGCCGGGCACGTGTGCGTGTGTGCCCAAGATCCCAAGAGGAGAATGGAGGAGAAGGGATTGCAGCGTGGCCATCCCCCTTGGGGGGTGATTTCTGTCTCTCTGTCTCTCTGTCTCTCTCTGTCTGTCTGGCGAGTGCAAGTGCCCTATAGCAAAAATAATAATAATAATAATAATAATAATAATAATAATGGTTGGGAGCCATTTAAGGATGCTGGACTGGACTCTCATATGGCTGACCGTAGTTGAGTCCTGGTCCTGGTAGCTTGCTTTCTCACTTTCTCTCTCCTCTGCCCCTCTCTAGTCAAATTAAAATAAAATAAATGAATAAATAAATAAAGTTAAGTTTTTAAAAATTTTGTTTGATGTGTGTGTACTTGTGTGTGTGTGTAAAGTGTTTTAGAAGAGGTCTTGTTGTCTCCTGCCCCAGCCTCCCTATGGCTAAG
>NW_006160102.1:56034-62577 GCF_000334495.1 Tupaia belangeri chinensis | reverse complement strand
AATATTTGTTGTAAGCCAGTTAAGGATGCTGGACTCTCACATGGCTGACGGTTGTTCGAGTCCTGGTCTGGTAGCTTGCTTTCTCACTTTCTCTCTCCTCTGTCCCTCTCTAGTCAAATTAAAATAAAATAAATGAATAAATAAATAAAGTCAATTTTTAAAAATTTTGTTTGATGTGTGTGTACTTGTGTGTGTGTGTAAAGTGTTTTAGAAGAGGTCTTGTTGTCTCCTGCCCCAGCCTCCCTATGGCTAGGACTATAGGGACAAACCACCAAGAATCAATCCTAGGTCTCCCACGTGGCCTCAGCCTCCCAAGCAGCAGCATCCCAGAGGCTACCACAGTGGGAACCAGTCTTTCACTTTTGAGTATGTTAATTATGTGCTATTTATAAATGGTTTTCACAGTCTGGAAATTCTTAGCTTTTGAAATGATATTTTTATCATGAAAGAATGCAACACTTTGGCAACATTTATGCTAGATTAGTAAAATGATCATATTTTCTCTCCCTTTGGTATATTAATGTTATTTTATACACTGAAGGATTTGTATGTTGAAGCATTTCAACATTCCTGGAATGAATTCTACTCACCATGGTTGATAATTATGTTAATATAATGACGGAGTTGATCAGTTAGCATTGTTGTTAGTGTATTGTTACAGTTGCATATTCAAGAGAGATTTTATCTGTAATTTATTTTCTTTGATATTTCTGTCTGTCATTTGAAAGAAGTATTGCACTTTTCACAGAATGAACTGGGAAGCGCTTCACAGATATTTACTCAAATGAAATTAAATTATATGGCAATACAAAAGAACTTAGGGAAATTTATAGTTAAAGCAGTTTTATTTGTAACCACCAAACAGTATACATCAACCAAGGAATGGAAATACAATGTATGAATTCAAAGTAAACACTACTTGTCTAGAAAAAATAAAATACTACCACTGATACAGGAAACAATATGGAGGAACCTTCATACATTAGAATAAGTGAAAGATACCGGAAGCAAGACTCCATATTCTAGGATGCTACTTAAGGACATTCTTTCAAAGGCAGAACTATATGGATTAAAAAAAAATAGTGTTTTTCGAGGGAATGGGGCTTTAAGAAATTTATTATGGGTGACCATGTTAATGGTTACATGAATATGTATTTGAACAAATTTTTGAGCTATACACTGAAATGTGTATATTACTGCTAGTAAATGATACATTAGTTCCTCTTTTTTTTTTTTTTTAAGAGATTTTTTGCTATAGGGTGTGTGTGCGCTCGCTAGACAGACAGAGAGTGAGAGACAGAAAGCGAGAAATCACCCCCCAGGGGGGATGGTCATGCCACAATCCCTTCTCCTCCACTCTCCTCTTGGGATCTTGGGCACGTTTGCACACGGGCCCTAAGCCGCTGGGTCCGGGACGCAAATGGTGGTCGACTACATGGGTGTTAGCGACACAGCCATTACGCTAACTGCTGGTCCCCAAACTTTTAAAAGGAATAACAAATAATGCCATTGTGTTTGCACATATTCAGAATAATCCATGATAGTTTAATTGCTTCTTCCCTGTGAAATTGGCATGAGGAGGGGTATCTACTCTAATGGGAGCTAACCCCCGGGACTTCAGGTCTTCATTAATTCCCTGCTAATTCACACACGTTAGGCTCTGAAATCCAACATGACTCCAGATAACTTCAATTTAGAGGTCCAGGATCATTTATTCGTCTGAATGTTAATATTTGTTGCTGGAGACCGGTCTTCGGACCTGAAGATTTGCTATGAGTCTGGAATCATAGTCAAGGAAAATGCTTCAGAATTAAAGTTGTATTAGCTTTATAGTAATGTCTTTTTAAGATATCCTCTTTATTGGTTCTTTATGAACATGATTCAGTGAATTAGGCAGGTAAGATTTTTTTTTCGAGTTTATTTTCAGAAAAAGATAAAGTAAGTGACTCTTCAAGGACACAAAAGAATGGGGAACCAGCAGTTAGCATAATGGCTATGTTGCTGGACTCCCACGTAGTCGACCGTGGTTCGCGTCCTGGACCCAGTGGCTTAAAACTCACGCCGGGTGCGTGTGCGTGCATGCCCAAGATCCCGAGAGGAGAATGGAGGAGAAGGGATTGCGGCATGACCATCCACCCTGGGGGGGTGATTTCTCGCTTTCTGTCTCTATGTCTCTCTCTCTATGCCGCTCTCTGTCTGCTGGTGAGCGCACGCGCCCTATAGCAAAAACCTCTCCAAAAAAAAAAAAAAAAAGAGTAACTTTAAAAAAAGAATGCACGATAGAATTAGGACCTAAATGGATATTAGTGTCTTTTTATTTTGTTCTTTCTTTTGAGATCTCAGAATCTTTTATGACTATTTTCCGTAGAATCGCTCTAACTTTTATACATTCTTCCATTATAGAATTTCTGGTTTCAAAAACATGATTAGGATTGACTGTCATTTTTTTCTTTAAGAAATCATCTTTTAATTAAATATACACTTTCAGTAAAAATTGTAGTTCATGCAAAAGTAGTGGATGGTTGTACCTGCTATGAGTTATTTGAGCACAGAAATGGAGGTATTGAACATTTTTCTAAAACATTGAAGTGGAGCTGCTTCCAGATATTAAAATTTCATCAGCTAAAGAGTCTGGTGATGTTTATGAAAAATCATCATTCTGCTTTCTCTCTCCTTTTTTTTTTTTAAAAAAAATTGCCAGTGTGTACTGCACTTACTAGAGAGAAACATACACACGCACATACACAGAGAGAGAGAGAGATAAGAGAGAGAGAGAGAAGGGACTGTGAGAAATCACTCCCTGTGGACATGGTCATGTCACAATCCTTTTTCCTCTAAATTTTCCATTTTCCTCCCTTTGTTATTTTGGGCACACATGTGCATGTTTTTTCAAGTTACCTACTGTGCAGTTGGCCATGTGGGTGTCTGACTCCCATAATCACCATATCATCAGCTGGACCTCATCATACTGCATTCTAGAAGGTATTAACAAAATCTTAGATTTCCTCAGAACAGCATGTCTTAGCCTTATTATATTAGCACACCTACACATTTGACAGTCATATTGCCAAAGCAGAAACTGTTGGTTAGTATAAAATGGGCTCAAGTGTTGGATCTTGAATTTTCCTCATACTAACTGTGGGATTGTAGAGCACCTCATAACGTCACATATAATCAGTTCCTTTAATGGCAGGTAAAATGATACTTATACATGCATGCAAATACACACACACACACACACACACACACACACACACAATCCAGAGATAATTATTTATAAAGCTCTTATCATCTGTTGCAGAATATGGTATATGCCACAAATGAGTGTATGTGCTTAGGTGGGGATACATAAAGCTCTCCTCTGCCAGGCTCATAAACTGAAGTTGTGAAAGAAATGAGAGGAGAATAACAGGGAATAATGCACGAGTGATGATGAATACACTTGCACTTCTTTTAACCACTGGCCATTCCAAAGGCTTAAATTCAAATCATGCCTAAAACTGAATGACTAACGGTTATGGAAACTTTTAAGTATATGGTGACGAACACCAGATACTGTGTGGGAAGAGAGTGAATGAAGGAGTAGAGTCTGAGGAAGGACATTAAGGAGAAAAATGGAGAGGCAAGGCATTTATGGGACAAAGAAATGGATTATTATCTATTGGAGACAACTTTTTTTTTGAGAGTTTTAGTTTTTGTTTGTTTGTTTGTTTGCTATAGGGCACATGCACTAGCCAGACAGACAGAGAGAGACATAGAGACAGAAAGCGAGAAATCACCCCCCAGGGGAGATGGTCACGTCGCAATCCCATTCTCCTCTTGGGAACTTGGGCACGCACACACACATGCCCGGCATGAGTTTTAAGCCACCGGGTCTGGGACATGAACCGTGGTCAACTACATGGGAGTCCAGCGACATAGCCATTATGCTAACTGCTGGTTCCCGGAGATAACTTTCTAGAATGGTGAATTGGACTGGAATGAAATGTACATATGTTGAAATATTCACTTTGTAAGCTAAATAATGTGATTGAATATATAAAAGAAATAGAAATAAAAAGAAATAAAACATTAATTAAAATATTGCATTTATGCTAGAACTGATTCAAATATATATTTTTAATTGCCAGAGGGAATGTGTGTTCACCAGAGAGGGAGAGAGAGAGAGAGAGAGAAAGCACCCCTCCTTGAGATGAGGTCACACAGCAATCTCCTCTCCCTTTCTTCATCCATCTGGACTTTCCACATGCAGGCACAACCATCTGTCATATTTCCCAAGTCATCGGGAGTGAGGATTTGAACTCCAGGTGGACATGTGAGATCCAGCTCACTACACACAGGATTTAAGCAATATGCTGCAATGCTGCAAAGCCAGCCCTCAAATAATAATTCTTAAATATGTATTTTATACCAAAACAGATTTCTATACTGTCCCAGTCATCCCTCCATACCAACTACATCTGGATCTCTCTACTGATTCACTGCAAAACACCAAGGTTGGGTTGGTACTAATGGAGACAATGAGTAATTGCATATTCAGCTAAATTTTATTTCTTTTCAAATTATTTTAGATAATTTGACTTGATAACTGTTCTGTCTGATACCAAAGTTTGGTTTGCCAATGAATACTTCTGTAGGTATGAATATGTTACTCAATGTCTATTTCTAAATGAAAGTAACACCTGTTAAACATTGTAAATCATAGAGAATATTTAGCAAATGTAGATGCAAAAATGTCTATAGCAATTTCTGGCAGAGTAGCTGCACAGAAATTTCAGAGTTTACAAGGTTAGAAAAAGACTATCCAGATACTAATTTCAGAATTATTATATCGAACAATTCACTAAATTGTCCAACCTCAGTTTTGAAACAAAAATTTAAAACTAAAGAGATGATCTATAAAACTTTGTCATTAAAGAATCTGGAGTTGTATTGATTACTAATACAATTTTGTCTATGCTTTAGTTATGGAGAATCTCTCTCTTTTTTTCCTTTGGAGAGCTTTTTGCTATAGGGCATGTACGCTCACAAGAAAGACAGACAGAAACAGAGGGACAGAAAGTGGGAAATTACCCTCCAGGGGGGATGGCCACACCACAATCCCTTCTCCTCTCAGGACATTGGGCAGACATGCACACGTGCCCAGCATGAATTTAAGACACTGGGTCCGGGACTCGAACCACAGTAGACTACATGGGAGTCTAGCAACATGGCCTTTACGCCAACTGATGGTCCCGATCATGTTCATTCTTATCTATCTCATCAATGTAATTGGGAACCTGGGAATTATCATACTGATTCCCTGGGATTTTTGCCTCCACACTCCCAGGTACTTTTTTCTTGGTTATCTGTCTCTGGTGAACATTAAATTCTCCTCAGCTGTCACTCCCACGGTCATGGCTGGGCTCCTTATAGGATAATTTCCTACGATGCCTGTGCTGCTCAGATGTTCTTTTTTGGAGCCTTTACTACTGTGGAAAACTTACTCTTGGCCTCAATGGCCTATGATCACTATGCAGCAGTGTACAGACGCCTGCACTGTGCCACCACCTTGAGGACAAATGTCTGCACTGTCCTGGCCATAAAATATTTTGTCAGGAAATGTATTAAGGAGTGGCAGGCAGTAGTGCCACAGTAGTACAACCAGATCCAATGATTAGACGTCAAGGATAATCCAGGCTGAGTATAGGAGTGAATCATGGCATGATCACCTTTAAGAGTACCTCTTTTTCTTTCCCTCTCTCTCTCAGAAAAAAACATATAAAACACTTTAATTTTTAAAATTACTTTTTGAAGAAGTGTTTTATTGTGTCCACATCTTGAATATTCATTTTCTCTATCACATGCCACTAGTAACAGGCAAATAAAACAGGGCCAAAACTATGACTAGGAACAGAAATGCCTTTATGTGACCCATATGGGCATATTCAGATAAGAATGGAAAATTATCCAGAAGTAAATAGAGTGTTTAAAAATAATAATTTAAATAATTAATAAGAGTATTCAAATGTTCATTTCTGTTCCTGTTTTCTTTAGTTAAAAAAATGGATGGAAGGTTCTGACTTGCGATGAAAAAGTTATAGAGTTTTAATGAAAGTGTGTGTTCATTTTGGAATATTTTACTGAGATCCATAGCTAAAGCATCTTCAGTGAGCAAATATTTCTGTCTCGATAGAATTACTTTGTAAAATGTCACTTTCACATTATCTTTTTCAACAGGCTCAAATAATCAAATTATATTAAAAACAGAAGGAAATGAGTGTTCTCAATTTATTCTTATATGACTGTGAACATTCCCACAATTTTTTAGAAGTCATGAGATATTAAAAATTCTCCTATGCTTTTTTTTCTCTACAAGTGATTTGAACTGGTTTCTGTTGCTTGTTAATTCCTAACTTTATTCAGTTATGTTTTTCTTGTCACTTTTACCTCATCTCATTCTCACTTGACTCTAATATTTTATCACAACTTTTGGCATATTGCTCCCTCAGAACACTTGCATTCACTATATTGTTGTTCTTGTTGTTGGAGAGGTTTTTTTGC